>NW_023270316.1:70798792-71068698 GCF_011800145.1 Mirounga leonina
CTTTCTTTCTTTCTTTCTTTCTTTCTTTCTTTCTTTCTTTCTTTCTTCTTTCTTTTTCTTTCTTCCTTTCTTTTCTTTCTTTCTAATAATAGCCATCCTAGTGGTGTGAAGTGATATCATTGAGGTTTTGATTCACATTTCCCTAATTATTAATGATGCTGAGCATCTCTTCATTGCTTGTTGGCCATTTGTATACCTACTTGGGAAAACCATCTAATTCAAGTCCCTTGCCCATGTTTAAATTGGGTTGTCTTTTGGTGGTTGTATATATTTTTTTGCTTTACAAAAATGGTGATATGTTTGCAAACATCCTATTTGTAAACTACTTTTTCTGCTTAAGAGTCTCTCTTAAACAAAAGTTTATGTCATTGTATATTCTTATTCTGCATGGCATTATTTTTAATGGCTGCATGGTATCCCACTGAATGAATGTAAAATACCATAAATGATCCATTTCATCCCATATTCTTAGACATTTGTGTCATTTCTGATTTTTACTGTCCTGAATAAGGCTAAGATGACTATCCTTTCCTTATATCCATTCCTTTGTGCCCATGATTATTTTGTGGGTTATAAATCTATTCCTCAAAGTGAAATTGCTGAATCAAAGCATGAGCCGGATTTGGGGGGAACTTTACCAAGCTGCCTTAGGAAAGTTTTCACCCAAATGTAATAACTTTTTAAAAAGTCTATTCAGAGAGTTTTTACATATAAGGGATACAGAGTTGGGTCATGATTTCTAAGGTTTTATAAAGGTTCGTGCCCACAGCAATGGGGGAAATTGTGAAAGGGGTAAGCCTTCAAAAGCCAGCAGATGAAAAGCCTGAAAAGCCTGGAGAGCCATTGGGTTGAAATGTCCATTCCCCCTTACACTTCTGTTATTTTACAACTTTTCAGGTTGAAGATTAACAAAAGAGCTTTTATATTTGAGTAATTGCAAGACTGCAAAAAGAGAATGTGTAGATCAATTGGAATATGTGAAAAAACTGAAAATTTTACAAAAGCACTAGAGCTTTCTTGCTTTTCATTTCATTGTATCACTGTTCTTAAACACAATTGACATAATTTCCAAAACGTATTAATTAATAATTTGTATCAGAATTATTTTCATTAAATAAGGCAAAGTGTATTTTCACATATGATTTAAGACCAATGCATAGATCAACAGTTTTTCTGGGGAGTACATGTCTTACTGAATGATGGCCAACAGGTCAACACAAAATGGGATTAATTATAAAGAGTTCATCTTCTAGTCAATCCCACAGGAATTCATTTCATACACTGAGGAGTATTGGACTTCACACTGTATAGATCAAATCTGAAAAGTAATATAATTTTCGTGTTTCTTTTAAGAACCTAAACTTTAGAGTTCAACATTCCAGAACTTTATGTCATGAATATTTAAGCACTGCGCTTCTACAGGTAATTATAATGGACCATTAGATATAAAGTTGATTTTATTTTTAAAAATTAGAGATATGTTATTGTACAGTAGCTCCATTGTAAATACAATACTTGAAGTTTTTTTTTTACAAAAATCAAACATTAAGGTCCTAAGGATTTTTAAAGAATTGCAGTTAAGATCAACTAACCAGGAAAATAAAAGGAGAGAGAGAGAGAGATAGTTTCTTTTACTATTATTTTTTTGCTGTGTCTTCATTGTTAAGCCACATCTAATTTTTTCTAACCTTTGGGACAACTGTTAGCATTTCCTTGATGGACGAGACTTACTGAGCATCCAGTCAAAGCACTTCCTTTAAGGTGGGACAGCCCCTTCGGAGCCGTGTTCCAGGGAAAAAAATCTGGAATCATGTTTGCTAGAGGTAGGCAACCTGCTGCTAGGTGCAGTATGTTGTGATTTCACTGCAGTAGACTTCCAGGAGTAGCTTCTACTGGTTTTCAGAAATACAAAGAAATTCCTGTAACTGTTATTCTTCCTCCTGAGGGCTCAGGAGTGTGGGTCTCCATAAAGTCTCTGGTCTCTTTAATTCCAGGGAGGAAGGCAGGCAGGTAAGTAACAGAAATTGTCAGATGACTGTCAACATCTAGGTTCTTTTCCAGGACCCAAGTTTAGCTAAAAACCTAAAATAAAACCCATCTGGCATCACTGCAGAGACTTAAGAGGAGAAAGCCTGAAGAAGACTTTTAAGAGATAAACTAGCAAAATGGATTCATAAGAAAGCTGACCAAAAGTATGGTAGCAGTCTAAGTTCACACCCAGTACGAAGAAGTCTTTCAATTTTTTATAAAGGGATTTTAAAATTCCATTCACCAAAATATGGCTGTTTTAAGTACGTGGTGTGTACCACTTTCACTCTGTGGAAGTTTCCTCTTGCTAACTTGAACTGGCCTAGCACGATTTCTAACAAAACATGATCAAAACAGGGCAAACACTCAAACGTCTTTTCTTTGAGAGAGAGTCTCAGGTATGAAAGAATGTCCCCTGAGCTGTAAATTCTGTGAGGAGGCTGGCCCCCATCTCTCCTTTCCACTCAGTTTGGTTCTGCTGATCCCTCCAGATCCTTCCTCCCCTGACACAAATCTCCAGCGCAACAGGTGTCCGTGGCCACTGAAGGAGCTGGTGAGAACCTCAGGTACCTCTAGGGCCTGTGTATATCCCACAGACTTCTCCAATGGGGTCAAGGGCGGTGGTAGTCAAACTCCCTTGCCCCGCCCTGAATTCTGGACTCCAAAAATCTGTACGCAGTGGTTTGGGATCCCCAGTTCCCTACCTCTAGGCACATTACCTTCAAGCCAAAGTCCTTATGCACAAAGCCTTAGAAAAAAATTAGATTTGGCTATTTTCCAGTTTTTATTAAAAAAGCAGGGAGGGAGTCCAAATGCCATTCAAATTACTTAGTTGATTGCGACTTTGTTCAGAGGTGTGGTAACATTTTCAAGTAAGGCGTTGAGTTTCAGGAGGGCTGGGACAGCTCCGTCCTCCTGACGGCTGGCTCACCTGTGTTTGTGCTCAGAAATAAGAGCACCTACATGAATAAATTCTATTTTCTACTCTGTGGCAAACTACAAACTCTAACACGTTGGTTCTAATACTGAACAAGACACAAGTCACTTCTAGAAACAGGTTGACGTACCCTACCACGCAGTTGCCTGGAAGGATTCGGGAAGAGGCTAGCAAAAAATGGGGACAATTCATTATAATTATAGAGGAATAGGTGGTGAACTCTGAGATCTTGGGAAGAACAGACATTAATACGTCCAGTGCATATAATTTTCACAGTGTTTCCAGATTGTGTATATCATCATCACATATAACTGTCACTTTTGACAAGCCTTCTCTTTTCAGCTGATTTTCTTCTTGAGTGTAAAATATTTAAGTTTAGAGAACATTTGCTTTTAGTGTTAAGACTCCTTCGGTTCCATTAATGAATAAAGGTAATTTCGTTAATGTCATTAAATCTTCCTTCACGGGCTGAATTCTTATTAAATACAACAGACAATGTTGGATCTGTCACTAAGTCAAATTTGTTGAATTGAATTGAACTAAGTCTTTCTCAGATTTATTTTAATCAAGTTTTAGGTGAAAGTCTTCCTCTCAATGATTGTGTCTATGCAAAAAAAAAAAAAAGTATATATGCAATTTTCTACTGCCTCTGGGTTGCCAGGGGTGTTGAGGGGTGCAGCCCTCTCCCTTATGGTTCCACTTGTCTAAATACATCAACAACGTATCTGTTTAAGGACTCTAAAAAAAACATTTTAAGATTATATTATTGTCACTTTCTAGTTACCCTAGAATTTAACCTTTTTAAAATGACACGAGATTACATGAAATAGTGACAAGTGGCCCCCATCACATAAAGACACTGGAAAGACCACTAATATGTAGTCAGATCCCACCCAATGGGTTGGAAAATATATAAGCCCACGAAAAAATGAATATTTTTACCCCCAAATAAATCCAGTTTCTCTCCAGAGCTTTCTGACATGTGAAGTCAAGAAATCCAACTCCTGGGTGGATTAGTAGGCAGCTTGCTCCTTCTGGCCCCGTTCATTCATTTACAAAGGAGCCAGGCACTGTGTTTGGCTCGAAACAGACCCAGTGCCTCCCTCAGCACGTGTCTGTGAGCTTAGAGTTTCATGGAGAAGACAGACAGCGAACAAACCAACAAATAGACAAGAAAGATAATTTCAGAGGCCACTAAGGGCCATGAAGATAATAAAACAGGGGACAGTGGCAGAGGGTGAATGAGAGAGCTGGCTACCTAGAGAGTCTGGAAAGGTCTCTCGGGAGATCGTAGCAGGAGGTCAGTTCATTTATTTTCAGACTTTGTTAGAAGTTCTGCAGTTGGGTGGTGGTGCTCAGTGACCCCCACCCTCACCCCCCGCACCAGGGGCAGGCCCTCAGGATCCCTGGTTCCCAACTTCCCCAGGTCTTTCCCTGGCCCAGGAGGGCCCTACCGGTCCAGTCCTCCCAGTTGTCCCAGTTTCCCCCTCAGTGTCTGCTTGTGCGTCTTACTCACATCCTCCGAGGAGAGGCCTCAGTATCCAGCCCTCAGGATGTGGAAAGCTGCAAATAGCATGCACAGCTGCAGCTGGAGGTAGCTGCTGGGAAGCCAGCCAGCCACGGCCACGGCAGGAGCCAGGCCGGGAAGCCAGCCAGCCACGGCCACGGCGGGAGCCAGGCCGGGAGCCAGGCCGGCCACGGGCCTCCTCACGCCCTTGCGAGCAGCCTAGCAGAACCCGCCAGGCTTTGGGCCAACCCACCAGTGCAGATTATGGCTTTTATTTTCTGATTTGTGCACGCGAGATGATGGAAGGCAGGCGAAGAAGAAAAGAAACGTGTGCCCTGAAACGTTTTCTGTTTATCTTCAACACGGACCCAGAGGTCGCTCAGCACCAAGAGTGAACACTTTTGTACAAGGTGAAGGGGGACAGGTCTGAGGACAGCCGATTAACAGGGAACCGGAGACCAAATCCAACCCTCTGTGTTCTTGGTGCACAGTCTTTTCCTCAGGACTTGTCCAGTCTTTTTACATTATCACCTTAAAATATTTCCACCTGAGTTTTCCCCGAGTTTCAAGACTCGCAGTCTCCTCTCGCCGTATTCCTGAACTCCAAAATCTAAGTCTGATTTATAAGGCATCATGGGAAATTTGTCTTTAAAGAAGGAAGCTACGAGGAAATGAAAACAGACCCCCTCGGTCTGCCGCACACGGTCAGAGCAGAGTCGGGCCCAGTCACGCACAGCCCCCGACGGCCTGCCCCACGGGAAAGTGGGAGAGGGGACATTCGGGAAGCCGAGCATCGTTGGTACCCAGGCCCTTGACCTTCTCCAAGGCTGGTGCACATTTGCACGCGTGTGTAGCTCTGCCCAACAACAGGAGGCCCCCTGGCAGCTCCGAGCTGGACCCCGCTTGCCCCCCCTCCGTGGGACCTACCCTTCGGGGAGGACGGGGACCGCTTCCTCCGAGGCCCTGCCTGGCGCTGGAGGGGAGTCCCAGTCCCTTCAGGTGCCTTGGCAGGGTGGCGGGAGGCCCGGATGTGAGCTGTCCGGCCAGCCTGGGTTGGGCAGTGGCCTGGTGGGATGCAGGACAGAGCCCTCCCACCCTCCGCCCGGCTGGGGGCTGTGCTGGGTGTGCGGGACGCCTCCGAAGGAGAAATCCTGCTCTCCTTGAGGTCAGTGGGCTGAAGAAAAAGTGCAACCGAGACTGGCCCAGATTCTGCTCTGACGGTCGGCCTTGTCCTGGGGGAGCTTCTCGGGGCAGTTTTAGCTCCTCTCTCGGCTTTTATGTGAAAAGGAGAAATAAGACATAATTCAGAAATGAGTGTACAGCCCCGTAATCGTCACAGGAAACTGCTGCAAATATCCATGACTTCATATGTATTTTCATCTTTCTTTCTTCCTTTTGTTTTGTTTTTCATTATGCAACAAAAACATTGATGTTCATCATCTAAATGTTAAGCATTTATTTATTTATTTTTATTTATTTATTTTTTAAGATTTTTATTTATTTATTTGACAGAGAGAGATAGTGAGAGCAGGAACACAAGCAGGGGGACTGGGAGAGAGAGAAGCAGGCCTCCCGCCGAGCAGGGAGCCTGATGTGGGACTTGATCCCAGGACCCTGGGATCATGACCTGAGCCGAAGGCAGACGCTTAACGACTGAGCCACCCAGGCGCCCTAAATGTTAAGCATTTAGATGCTGGTATTTAACACACGTTCCTTAGGGCACCTACCTAAAAAAAAAAAAACACCCAAAAAACCCCAAACAACTTTTTAAATAAACTCTTGCTGGTTGAGAGGCCACCACGGAAGACTTTATGAAATAACAAGATTTGCCATGAATGGGAAGTCCCATTACAGTCGGACTGTTTTCCAATTAAATTTTAAACCCACTTTAGCAAATGCGTCTGTTTCCTCCAGGTGGGAGTTTTGTTTCAGGTTTCCGCAGGCTGCCTAAGAGTGCTTGAAGTATGCCCCAAACTCCCCTGAGAGAGCAGGAGAGCGCAGTGTGGAATATTAACTTTTCTGCCTGTTGTATCCATAAAGCCAGGCCCACCTCTCTCCCAGGGGCATCAGAAATTGCTTTGGTGCGCTGTTTGGAGAGGCCTCGGCATTCAGAAACGAAGAAAAGTGAAATAACCCAATGCCCCAAAGAGATAAGATAGTGAAGTCCAAAGACCTAAAGAAATAGAGTTTTAAGTGACTGGTTTTAAAAAACAATTCAAGCACAGTCACACCCTGCGTGGTGCTGGCCCTCCTGTGGCCTCGTGCTAGCTGGGTATCCTTGGGCAAATATTTGACCTCCTGTGCCTCAACTTCTCCACTTGTAAAATGGGCATAATAATCGTATCGATTTCATAAGGCTTCACTGGCATACGTGAAAATTTGGTAAAAGAATCCACGTAGGGGCGCCTGGGTGGCTCAGTCAGTTAAGCATCTGCCTTCGGCTCAGGTCATGACCCCAGGGTCCTGGGATCGAGTCCCGCATCGGGCTCCTTACTCAGCGGGGAGCCTGCTTCTCCCTCTGCTTGCTGTTATCCCTGCTTGTGCTCACACTCACACGCTCTCTCGCTCTCTCTCTCTGACCAAAAAAAAAAAAGAATCCATATACTATGCCTGGCACGGTGCTTGGCACTTAGAACTCAGTGAATAGTTAGCTATTTAATAATAATAATAACCAAGGTATAATAATAACAATAACAAATTATATAATAATGACAATGCTATAATAAATAAGAATAACAAATGATATAATAAATAAGAGTAACAAATGATATAATAATAGTAATAAATAATAAATAATAATATTTTTAAAAATAATGATAACAAATGATATAACAAGTTATTAGCTTATAATAAATAAATACTTTTATATTATTACCTAGTCCCATTCTTTTCCCCTTCTCCAGCTTGGGCTTCACCTTCAGGCCAAACATAGTGCAGTGGCTTCATTCTTAATTATTTGAACTTGATGTCAGGCTGTCCCAATCACCAGGGCTGCTTACAAAGGTACAGATACTTGTGTTTCCCCCTCAAGATTCTGACTTAATTGATCTTGGGTGTGGCCTGGGCTTTGGAAGTTTCGGAAACTCCCCCAGGTGACTCTAAGGAACAGCCAAGTTTGGAAACCAGGGCTTTTTGGTGTTGTCCTACTCAAAAAGGCAAACAGATGTGCATAGTCTAAATCAAATTAAAGCGGCATATCTTATGAGCTAATAATGTGACTCATTTTGCTGCATTAGCCATTCAAATCAGCCCATCAATCTAACTTATTTTTTCACTGAATTCATAAGTTTTGACTGATTTGACCAATTAATTCAGTAAAAAGTTTGGTTCATCATAATTATATGGCCATAGCCTCAAGTAAATTGAATTTTCTGGGAACCAGCTATGATGGAGTGGGTATTTGGAATCTTTTAGATGATACATCACCACAGAAGTTCACATTATTTAATTCCATTCTATACATTTGCTAAGATACTGGATATTAAATAAAAATGCTGATAGTTCTGGATTGATTTGACCAATTCATTTAATAAAAATTTGATTTTTCAAACTCCTATAGCCATAGCCTAAAGACAATTGGATTTGTTGGGGACGAGCTAGGATTTTAAGTGTAATTTAGAATATAAATCACTACAGGAGTACACATTATTTAATTCCATCCTGCACATTTGCTAACCAACTGGATGTTAAATCAAAATGCTGATAGTTGGAACGAGATTAATGTTGTCTCATCCCTTTGATCTCGTCCTGGGGGCCTTTGAAGGCATGTAGGTTGCTATTGGATTTGTACACTGCTGTCTGTGTATTATTAACCTCTTTAAAAAATTAATTAGCGTGTTGGTCTTCTTAGTGCTTTGGTCATACTGATCCATCAGATGGATCATGAGTGGGGTAGCGCTGGCAGCCTCTGTCAACATCCTGTCAACATTTTCCGTTACAGGCACCAAATGCTAGATGCAAAAAAGCCCCTGAACCTCGTATCCCAGAAGTTTTGCATCTGGCCGTGAACCTGGAGCATCATGATCTCTGGAACTAGCAGGGCAGACCAAGCCTCTCTGGGATGCACCCACAGTTGGACAAAATCAAATTCAACAACCACTTGTCTCCAAGTATTTATATTTATTTTTTTTAAAGATTTTATTTATTCATTTGAGACACAGAGATACAGAGAGAGAGAGAGAGAAAGCATGAGCAGGGAGAGGCAGAGGGAGAGGGAGAAGCAGGCTCCTCGCTGAGCCAGGAGCCCGATGTGGGACTCGATCCCAGGACCCTGGGATCATGACCTGAGCCGAAGGCAGATGCTTAACCATCTGAGCCAGCCAGGCACCCCTCCAAGTATTTATATTTAAAGCAGAAAACAAGTTAAAAATCCGGCAGTTTTTTGTATATGGCCTACTTCCCCCACTGCAGAGCAAGTTAGTTGTTTGTTAGAGGATTTATTTGTAAGGTGCTCAGGAATGACATCATTACAAAAGGAGGACACAGGAAAAGTCTTAAAATTTCCTTTCTTGGGGGCCCTGGGTGGCTCAATCGGTTAAGTGTCCCCACGCCCTGCATCGGGCTTTCTGCTAGGCAGCAATGGCGGGGGGGCGGGGGGGAGACGGGGGGACAAGCTTCTCCCTCTCCCTCTGCACCTCTGCCTGTTTGTGCACTCACTCGCTCTCTCTTTCTCTCTGTCAAATAAATAAATAAAATATTTTTAAAATAAAAAAATAAATAATAAAATTTCCTTTCTGATAGTTTTATGAAAAAAGGAATTTTGGTTAAAGAGTGAATAAAAGAAAATTCATAGTGGTCAAATGGGTAGGATGGAATGAGTATTTAGTAAGTACCTGTTATGTGCTGGGCTCTTTCTGTACATGATCTCCTTTAATCCTTATAACAACCCCTCAAAATAGATCAGTCCCAATTCATAGATAGGGTAACTGAGGTTCAGAGAGATTAATTAACTTGCTCAAAACTGCACAGCGTGAAGTCACAAAAATAGGATCTGAACCGAGTCAACCTGCCCCAGACCCCACCCTATGTGTCAGGGTGACTGATGCTCCTGGTTTACCCAGGACTGATTTCCCAGAACATGGAACTCAGTTTTAAAGTCATGACAGTCCCTGGAAAACCAGAACAAGTTGGTTACTCTACTCGGTAACCAGAGGTTACCCTTAACCAGCCAGCCGGATTTCAGGCCCTACACCTGCCCCTGGTGGGAAGCACACATAGGAGGCCCGGTTCCCCCCCTTATTTCAGAAAATAACATATCCGACCATATTACATTTCCAAGTTAATGGCACTTCTAGACAAATTACTGTATCCTTAGATCATGTAGGTGATGGGTCAGCAAACGTGCCCCTGAAGGGCCTTTCTTTTATTTCGTGGGTCACAGGGTCTTTGTCACAACCACTCAACTCTGCCATTGTAGAGGGGGGCAACCACGGACAATACAAACACGGACAGGCAGGGCTGTGTTCCCAGAAAACTTCAGTTACAGAAACCAGAGGTGGGCAGGATTGGGCCCACGGATAGTTTGTCCAACCCTGATGTAGATTATTTGTAAAGAATCCTTTGCGGAGATCATGCATTTTTGAAGAAGAATTATTTCTGGAAGTTACTTTAATTGGGGTAGGGCCAGTTGGGCTGTTGGGAGCTGTCTTTGGACCAGCCTACTGGGCAGTTAGCTGTGCCTGTTGGTGGAGGATCAAATTTGACTTTTCTGATCCTACCCCGAAAGCCCTTAGCATGTGGCTGTGGGAAGGAGCAGCATGGTATCTCCCATCACAGATTTATTTTTTATTTTTTAAAGATTTTATTTATTTCTTTGTCAGAGAGAGAGAGCACAAGGGGCAAGGAGAGGCAGAGGGAGAAGCAGGCTCCCCGCTGAGCAAGACGAGGGACTCCATCCCAGGACCCTGGGATCATGACCTGAGCCGAAGGCGGATGCTTAAGGACTGAGCCCCCCAGGCGCCCCTCCCATCACAAATTTATATCCCTTCCTTGTCACATTCATTTCTCTGTTGCCTTTTCAGCTTCTATTTCCAAACACCATTTAAAAAGTCATTCCTATTGTACTCACTCCATGTAACTTCAGATACACTCATTTGCTTCAATACAGCATTTTCTTTCTCACTTGGGCGAGGAAAATACTATGAGATTATCCTATACTGAAAAGCAAATACCACTTTACCCCTACAGCAGCCTCTGCCATCCCCACATTCATTCCTGTGTGCCTTCCTCCACTCCCAGGGTACTCAGAGAGCACTCACTCTTCTGCACAGTGGGAAATCACAAAACTAGGATTGGAGGGGTCCCTCAAGGTGCAGGAGGGAGGGGCCCCTCGAGACCCCATGCCCTAAACACAGATATGCCCCAAAGAGGAGAAGTGTACAACCAACATATCCTCAACTGGGACAGGAATAGCGGGCATGGTTTGAGGACACGGGTGGGGTGGGGAGGAGATGTAAATTTGGGGGGCAAAGAGCAACTGGGAAGGCTTGGGCTCAGGATAAGCCATGCCGGGAGGTGACTGCTACATAGATTAGCTCAGCAAGAGAAGAGGCAGGTGCTCAGCCTTTGGAGACAGCTAGGGGTCCTGAGGACGATATCACTGTTAAAGCAGGCAGAAGCCTGTGTGCTCTTAAGCAGGAGACCCAGGGACAGTGATGAAAGTTCTGCTATAGGCAGGGGGTCCTACTGGTGTCCAGGCAGCTGGAGCCAGGAGACGGGGACCAAGTGTGGCAGTTGAAATGGACGGTAAGGGACTGGGTCCCAAAACATTCCCCAGGAATCAGGACTTCGATGGTAGTGCGGCTAATTCCAGAAAAATGGGAAAGAGGTGATGCTTATTTATGAAGATGACTTCAAGTTTTAGCCTGAAAACCAGCGACATCGTCATGCCCCTTGAATACAATTGTTCTCTGGCCAAGTAGGTGAGAGATTCCTGTGCAGATTTCTTTTTTTGTTTTTTAAGTAAGCTCTAAAAAACATAGAACGTGTCACGAATTTGCATATCATCCTTGGGCAGGGGCCGCGCTAATTTTCCCTGTATCATTCTGATTTTAATATAGGTGTGGCCAAAGTGAGCGCCCTGTGCAGATTTTATGTAGAAGTCTACAGAGATGATAGCTGAGCCAGGGAAGGGGTTCCCTATGCTTTTTTTGGCCATTTATTTCCTTAATGGCCCCTGCCTAAACTCTTTCTTGTTTGACTGAAGAGAAACATATTAGAACTATTGTCTCCTCTGACGTCCTCTGGCTGCCTCCTGCACGAACCTGCAGACAACCTCCACATCGGACACTTCTCCATGAATGCTAGGTTCTCCAAATCATGGCTTTGGAGTTAACCTGTAAACCACCTCAATCATCAGCTCTGCCGAGGGTGGGTTCTGACACCTGGTTTTCATTACTTGGGCATTGCTCAATCCTGGCCACACCAGTCGCCGGACTGGTAATCCATAAGCTTGCACTTGACTCGGGACAACTGAATAGAGCTGCTTCTAACCCTAAAAGAGAATCATTCAAAGAAGGCATTACAATGATTAAGAATACATAAACACACACACACACACAAAGAATATGCAAACACATATTAGATAAATATTTAGATAATGCATGCTTTAAGAGAAGCACTATTTCGATTTAATGATAAAAGCAGAATCAACTACGCACCTGAAAACACTTCATAATTGTTTAGTTTATCAATTTAACCCAGTGAATTCAATTTTCCAATCTTACACTTGTAAGGAAGGCATTAATATTGAAGATTATAGTGATATCCAGTAGAGGAGAATACAGTAATAAATAATTTAGCTTCTTTATGCTTCAGTCGCTTTCCTAAATTACTTATGAAACAGCAACAAATACTACTGGTGGTATTGGGAAAGCCAACATTATCCATTTCTTATTTAACAATGGAGTCATTAAAAAAGAGAGAGAGAGAAGGGAGGCTGGGAGGGAGAAACTCATTATTGTATTAAATACAGATCCTGGTATCTTGAGAAGCTGCGTGTTTGGTTTGGCTGAAGAATATCAAAAGCCACTAGGCAAGAAAAGGACATTTGTTGTAGCCAAAGTAAACCGTTTTTATTTGTTTTCCATATGCAAGCATATGAGTAGAACCCAGCATATTTTAGATTTGTACATTTCGGGGAACATGTAGACTTTTAATCATCATAACATGAACCACGTCCCTTCTGCTACTTAATGTTTCATAACTGGGAGTGCTGCATGAGCAAAGCATGTGGAAATTAGGAATCCTATGACATTTCAGTACTCGTGTGGATTTTGGCAGGGCCCAGACCCAAAGAAGCACACCTGAATTGTCTCCGGTATGTGAAAATTTATTCTATAACTGTTTCCAGAACATGTGATTCAAATATCATAGTGACTTATCAAATATAACCTTCATCGCCAGGAAAATTTTCCTTGAGCCTTATTGACATTTTTTTTTCTGATCTCACTCGAGATGGTCATGTTTCCCACCCTCCATAAGCTCCAAGATTTTCCCTCCCTCTCCAAAAGAGGAGAGTTTTTTGGAGACAAAACCCCTACCCCTAGATATGAGCATGATCAAATGCATGCATTTCTAGAGAGGCCTTTAACCAAAGATCAAAAAAATTGAGGGTGCTTTTTTTGAAATATTATTTCCCACACTCTAACAGTTATGCCTACCAGACAAGATGTTCGCAATAAACTTTATAAACTTCCATATTTTGAGAACTCAATTGTGAGTGTTAAGATGGAAATAGAAGAAATTAATTAAAAAAGAAGTTACTGATAATGTAAATAAAGCCTTTAACACATAATATGTGCTCAATAAATATAATGTTAGCTATTGTAACTTTATTATTTGGGATATTCACAATTAATGACAAATGGTAGCATGTATATACATAATTATAAATGTACACACGGATTTATGTATATAATGGGTATGTATAAACAGAGAAGTGCCTAATTGCCAAAAATAATCTTTGCTTGTGAATTAATTCATTGCCATTTGCTGTTTGTTTTCCTGTTGAGAGCTGGAAAGGAGAACACAAGCGGAGGTGTGAAATGACTCATTTATTTCAGTGAATTATTAACCCAGAAGCCTAGCCACAATTATTCTAATCAGAGTGTTCAAGCAACTCTGACCACTGAGGAAAGACCTAATCAATGAATTAAAATCACAAAACATGCTGCCCAGTGTCACCTTTATCACAGAATAATAAAACGTTAGGATCAGAAAGGCCTTTAGAAACAAATCTTGAGAGACTCATAGAGCACAAACTGAAGGTTGATAGAGGGAATTGGGTGGGGGGGATGGGCTAGATGGGGGATGGGCATTAAGGAGGGCACTTGTTAGGAAGAGCACTGGTGTTGTGTGTAAAATGATGACCCCCTGAACTCTACTCCTGAAACCAACATTGAACTGTATGTCAACTAACTAGAATTTAAATTAAAAAAAAAAAAAAAAGGCCATCAATGTCATCCAGCACAATGCCTTCATCTTACAAGTGAGGAATCTGGGGCCCAAAGAGGTAGGGTGATTGGCTGGAGCACATGGTCAGCATCAGAGGGGTCATTCCAACACTGGACTTCTGCCTCCATATCCAGGCTCTCCTGGGTCTCATTATCTGTAAGGCATTTCTCCTCCTCTAAAAAAACCCCACATCTATCTGATCACACAGAGTCTGTGTGAAGCCATTACAGCTGGATTTGCCTCCTTGGCCTCTTGTGGATGACGGCCTTATAAGCCTCTCAGATACGGAGAAGACGGATTATGATTTAAGATCGTTGAACCGAAGGGGACCCAACAAGTATCCCTTTAACTGCACCTTTTCTGATCTGCTGTCGTCGATATCCGGGATATATGGGTGCACAGTAATATCACCTCACTTTAGGATTAAAACATCCATTATTTTACTTTTGTTTTCCAAGTGTTTTTTTAAATGAGGTCTTTGTTGTTTTTTTTTTTTAAGATTTTATTTATTTATTTGACCGAGAGACAGCGAGAGAGGGAACACAAGCAGGGGGAGCAGCAGAGGGAGAAGCAGGCTTCCCGCGGAGCAAGGAGCCTGATGCGGGGCTCGATCCCAGGACCTTGGGATCATGACCTGAGCCGAAGGCAGACGCTTAATGACTGAGCCACCCAGGCGCCCCTTAAATGAGATCTTTGAAATAGGTCACAGGAATCTCTTTCTTATATCTAGACCCAGCATTTTTTAAATATTTAATTTAATTTTGTTTTATTTTATTAAGTAGGCTCCACACCCAGCACAGAGCCCATTGCAGGGCCTGAGCTCACGACCCTGAGATCAAGACCTGAGCTGAGCTCAAGAGTCGGACGCTTAACCTACTAACCCAGGTGCCCCTAGACACAATGTTTTTAGTGAGAATTATTGATGAGTTGAAGAGATCACTTGTCCCTGATTCCAATGTTTGGAATGCATGGTCTGGTTGGGGAAATTAGCTTAAAATCACACATGCAGAATCCACAATGGAGTATGGGCTGGAGGTTCCTGAAGGCAGGATTTGGGTCGCCTTTATGTTTCTATGTCCAGCACTAAGCACAGAGCTTGGTATATTGTAGGTGCTCAATAAAGTTTGTTGGACAAATTAATGAAAGAAGAAGCAAATTCAATTTCTGGGTCTCCACACTTTCCATGGCAATAGAAGAGTAGCTTCACCTGGGGGCAGGCATTTGTGCTTTCTGAAGTTGCTTTTCCCAAGCTTGATGGGCTGGTGGCTTCTCCGGTGAGACCAAAAAACCAGCCAACCAGACACAGAAAACCAAACACTCTTTCAAGACTTTTCCATCTGCTTCTGGAAGCCACTGCAAAGCATATTTCCATGCCTAAAGGGGCATCCTTGCACACTAGTGGATGACCTGGGAATGGACCCCAGCACCCCTCTCCTTCCTTCAGAATGCTGTGCTATTCGGAAAAGCCGGCCTCTGTCTTCGGTCCGCATTGGAGACCAGGTGAGCAGGCCCAGCCATGGCAAAGCTCACATCCAAGTCTCTCGCCTTAGGGGTTTGTGTGTCGTCTGGTATTCCCATGAAGAAGAAATGAACGCTTGTTTCCTTACTGACATTTTAAACAATTCCACTTTGGGGCGTCTGGGTGGCTCAGTCGGTTAAGGCGTCTGACTCTTTTTCGGCCTGGGTCTTTGATCTCTGTGTCGTGGGCTCGAGCCCCGCGTTGGGGTCTATGCTTGGTGCAGAGTCTGCTTGGGACTCTCTTTCTCTCTCTGCCCCTCCGCACTGTGTGCTTGCTCTCTCTCTCTCTCTCCCTGCCTCTCAAAATAAACAAATCTTTTAAAAAAAGAATTAAACAATTCCTCTTTAGCGAAGTCTTTGCCTCTCTGTCATTAGAATCCCAGCCAGCCTGACTTCTGATTAAATTTCTCCATGAAGTGGTGGAAGATGCTTCACAATGTGTGCTGCATGAAAGATGGCCATTCAGACAGCCATGTGTTGTGAAACTATTTTGTGCATGTGGCCCGCTCGTCGGGAAAGGCATTCCAGCACAGAGTATATGTGTGTGTCAGGGCTGGCAAGAGACCACGCCAGGGCATGAATATGTATGTTTTAAGGAAGGAGCAACAGTTGAGAATGGACGAAAGACATAGCCTGGGCACCCTCCCAACGCCTATAATTACACCACCAACCCTCCTTTAGGGAAAGCTCAGTTCTGCTCATTTTCAGAGAGGTGAAATTGGCATCCGAAGACGTGTTTTTGCGATTTGAACACTGAGGTCCCTTTATGTAAGCATCAGCAATAAAACATCTTTATGTTGACCACATTTTCTTTCCCAGAGACATGAGAAAAGAACAGGACTTGCCTCGTAGGCCTAAAAAGAACACTCTGCTTCCTTCCTTAAAACCTTCGACTGTGTTTTTCTACCTTTCATTTTGAGTTATAGAAAGATGGATATTTTTGTCCCTGAGCCAAGAAGCTTCTGTGCCCTGTGTCTTTCACACAGCGCCTGCATTTCACAAAAAAAAAAAAAAAGAAGTGTTTTTTACCTGATTTTTTTCCTGTGGCATTTAAAAAATCTGCACTGGACTTTGCCACATTCATTTTTTCCATCCCAAAGGCACCAGTGTGAGTTGGTGGGAGGAAAAACATTAACTTCACCGAAGCTTGGAGAGAGGTCAGCGGACATGTCCGGAATCACACGGTGACTCAGAATACCTGCCTGCCTGAGCACTCTCTTAATCAGTCTGAAGGCTGGCCATTTAAAAAGCAGGAGATATTTACTCATTCTGGAAGTCTCTTCGGCTGTGTTTTTAAATGGTCACCATCTAGTTTAAGGGGAGGAAAAATCACTTCATTTTCACTTACGATCCCAAGTCAACAAAGCGAAAATAAAAATATATTCAAAAAAGTTTGTAGAAAGGTTCTCTCATGACAAATCTATCATTGGTTATGATTAAGCTAGAAAAGTCTACTTGGAAGATGTCTCAAGCTTTAGAAGTTGACTTCATGGAGTAGGTCTGCACCCTCATGACCAACCCCATCCCCATCCCAACAGCGCCACTGTGAGCAAAACACCCCGAATGGTAAGACCCACATCTGAGCCCACTTGACATTTTACACTTTTTCTTATGTTTGGGAAAAAGCTGACTTTCCAAGTTTCTGGTAGCCACTTTTTTGGTATTTACCTAGTACTACAGAAAAAAATGTTAGAGAATTAAGAGAACAAAAAGGCTATTTATTTATTTATTTATTTTTAAAGACTTCATTTCTTTATTTGAGGGAGAGCGAGAGAGTTCACAGAGGGAGAAGGAGAAGCAGACTCACCACCAAACGGAGAGCCTGGTGCGGGACTTGATCCCAGGACCCCGAGACCACCACCCGAGCAGAAGGCAGACGCTTAACTGACTGAGACACCCAGGTGCCCCACAAAAGGCAATTTAAAACGCTTCTTCCACACTAACATTTTGGGATACCACCTTTAGGCCAGTTTTTGTCAATAAATCAACTCATGGCAATTATTGGGTCTAAATTTAAAGTTTCCCCTTTTATGTTCGGCTGTGGTTGAAATTCCTGTTTTCTCTGAATTTGCACCTCTGGTGGGACACGATTCTCTTGTCTCTACTTTGCCCTTTGCATGCCAAACAATCCATTCCTTTAACTCTCCAATCTTTTCCTAGCTCCCTCTGCAGCCCGCTGTAGGACTCCTCTCTGGGACTGCTGTGAGCTTCCCGATTAGGTTCTCTTGGATAGTTTGGAAATCTACCCACACCAGTGGCCCTCACCCTCCAGAATAAAAACAAAGCAACTCACACACGTTCTCCCAGACTGACAGGAGGAGTGGCTCACCGTTCCCGGTTGGCATGTGTCATTTACTTCATATGTATTAGTACACGTAGTCATCTGTGGCTTTCTTTGGCCATCTTGTTGAGCAAACTAAATTCTAAGATAGTCAAAAGTTTAGTAACGTAGCCAAAAAACTCTTAGCCACTGAATATGGCAATGAAATGAAAACATGCCTTTCGAGAAGAAACCGGCTGTGACACTGACCAGAAAAGAAATCTCTAGAGTCCTTGGCAACGTCGGTCGGCAATTGAATGTTGCTCACTGAGACGTATGGGTTTCCTCTAGCTGATGATAATCACAGGAGCTGGTTCTACTGGATGTAAAAATAAAAAAGGGAGCTTGAAGGAAAAGTTTCTTTACAAGGTGAAAGTAAAAGAAGCTAGGCTGATAACAATTTCCATAGATTTTAGATAAGAAAAATTATAGATACCAGTTTCAGTTATTAAAAAGCATGCACTTAAGCCTTTTGATCCCTTAATTAAAGTTCTTGTTCAGAAAATGTGTTCAAATACAACCTTTAGCAGCTCAGTTTCTAAAATAGTATCAAAAGCAGGAGAGGGAACAAATCTGTATGTATCTGTACTACAGGAGAAATCTTATTGCCAATTACCAAAGGGAAGGGTCGGAGTCCCAGCGTGCCTGTTAAAGTTCATACTGGAGAGGTACCGGGGAGGAGGGGGGCATGAAATGTCATTAGGGAGAATGAAAGCCTAGGCATGATTTAAAATAAATAAATTAACAAATAAAGCATTTCAGAGCAGCCTAGCAAAACCTGGAGCTGGAGACGCTCCTTTTTTTTGTTTGTTTGTTTGTGAAGTTTGCATTTGTTCCGTTCCCTTTATCAGGGCCGTCCCAGCCCCTTGCACCTCATCTCCTGTTGTCTCCATCTTTGTCCTAAAATCAAGACACCCAAGTTACGGTGTGCATTCCAGGTATCTTGATCACTAAATGTCAGTTCAGCGAGGGGAAACATCCAGTTAAAACAAAAGTAGATTTCTCACAATTATTGTGGCTGGCACAGATCCAAGTTCAGATTTTTCACCCTTACTTGACATCCCTCTCAACCCTCACTCCCGGGGGGCCGGAGGCGGGGAGGAATAGAAAGGAATGGAGCACATAATTTCTTTTCTTTCAGGTCCTCTAAGTAAACCCTTGGTTCTGGTTGGACGGTGTGTCAGCATCATGATGTCTGAATTCTCATTGTATCAGGGTAGCCAGATCTTATGGGGTTTATTTCTTTTTATTTTTTTAAGATTTTATTTATTTATTTGAGAGAGAGTAAGAGCAGGGAGGAGAGGGAGAAGCAGGCTCCCTGAGAGCAGAGAGCCTGACACGGGGCTCGATCCCAGGACCCTGGGATCATGACCTGAGCCGAAGGCAGATGCTTAATGACTGAGCCACCCAGGCGCCCCAATCTGAAGGTTTTTAAAACTCCAGTGGCACTGATGGGTAGTTCCATCTAGTAATGGCCACTTTCAGTGGTGCGTATGCATAGACTCTCAAATTAAGTTCTAATGTAGCAGTTTGAACTTGTGCTCAGCACAGCAACTTGCCTGCTTTTTAGGATGACCATCCATGGTTCATCGCGTTTTAACACTACCTGCATATTCACCAGTTGCATGACTGAAGACTAATGCTATGTCCAAATTAAATCGCTTATCTTGAACTTCACAGCCAAAAGTGAAATCCTAGGTGTCTGAATTTGTTTCTCCAAGAATTTCTATTAACCAAGTTCATAGTTCTCAACAGGTAGTCATATAGACTTGGAAAACGACAAAAGACATGAACGGAGAGCCAAAGATGAGGACAGAGGTCAAATATACAAATACACCCATGCAAAGAGATAGAAATAAGATATTTGAGGGCATTTTCACAAGAAGTTGGCTCTTTAGAGAAGAAATTAAAATTAGACTCCTTTACTTGAATTTTCAGACATAACGCGCTTCGTAGAGTATTTGGAAAACTGAAATCCCCTCTCATTTTTATGCTAAAATTGGACTTGTATTTCTCTAAAACAAGTATTAGACCCAGAGAAGCACAAAGAGCTCAAGAAAGCAGCAAAACATATGTCCCCCAAATCACATATTTAAAGGTAAGATTATCTTTTGCTGATAAATCATTAAAAGTACTACTCAAAATAAATTATGGAATATGCATGCAAAGTAGAGTTATTTTTATATTTGGTGTAAGAAGCTTAAAAAGAATGCAGTATTGCCACAGAGCAAAACAAATGAGAGACTGCGGAGTCACTTAGCTTCTGTCAAGTCTTTCCTTAATACTCCATGAGAAGAGAACATACAAGCTGCATTTTTAAAAAATTAGCCTGTCGTGGAAGCTTCTGGTGTTTGGAAATGAATGGTCGATCTTGGTTAAAGCCTAGAGGAGATGCAGACCCTTTGATTCAAAATGCAATAGGATATCTGAGAGCTCTCCAGCCACAGAGAGAACCGCCACAGAGCAAGGCTTGTGTAGACCGGGGTTGGGCAAGAAGTCCATCTGGCAGGGAACTAAGGTAGGAGTCAGAACAAACAAGATTGCAGCAAATTTCAGGCTACAGACAGCCATCAAATACACAAGAAGTCCAAACAAGTTGTTTGTACAGCCTCGCTTCCCCCACTGGAAGAGAAGTTCACGTGCACAGGGATTTTTCAGTTTTGTTCACGATCGCACCCCCAGCTTTTGGAACAGTTCCTGGCTCAAATATTTGATGACTGAGTGAACATCAACTCAGTTACAGAAGATAGATTTGTCAAAAGAAATTAAATTGCACAAATATCTAGTGAGCAGCTAAGCAGTGCAATGGTAAGTGTCCACGAGTAGTAACGGACATACAGCACCGTAATATGACATGGAAATGCACAGTGCTGGGTGGGAGGAGGACAGGCCGGTGATGGCATCTAGGAGTGTCTTTAGGAAGAACAGCATTGGTAGGAAAGGCTGAAGCCTGGGCCAGGCGGGCTTGGTGCTCAGTTCCCCGAGATACCTGCACAGAAACCACGTCACCTACTGTGTCCACCATCATATACCTAGTGCTAGCTCAGTGTTCTTCAAGTAGATGCTCAGTCAATGTCTGTGAATTGATGAGCAGGCAATAGGGACCCAGGGAGGGCATGCGATCTAGCTGCAGGTCAGCATGTTGGCCAGGCCCAGCCAGGGAATCGATTCAGTGTTCCATCCACCTCCTTCACTGAATGACCCATAGCCAGCCCGGATCTCAGAGGGTCAGAGTGAAGTCTGAGAACTCCAGTCCCAGAATTAAATATGAAAAGGTGAAACCCCAGGGCTCCACTTAAGACTTCCTGAATCAAAATCCTGGGTGGGGGACCCAGAAACTAGCATTTTAACCAAGTATCCAGGTAAGTCTCCCGCATATCAAAGTTTGGATTCTACCAAAGTAGGATTTTGTAGACAAGTAAACAGATCTAATAAGAATTCTCTCTCAAGTACCCACATTAGTTACTGAAATCCCAAGGGCAAGGAAAACTAATATTTGGGGTGGTTAGTGTGGACCAGATACTATTCAAGATGCTGTCACATAGAATAATTTAATATTCAAAAGTCCAAGGTGGTAGTGTTATTACATCTATTTTTAAAGAAACCAGCTCAAGGACAATAAATAACTTGCCTAACGTTGCACAAGTACCTGTGGGAATCCAGACCAGGTTTAATTCCTGAGATCACATGCTCCCTGAGGTCTCGCTGCATCTTTTGGAAATGCAGAATCGAGGGAACCGGGACATTCTGTAGGGCTAGTCTTCAAGAAATGGACATAGAATCAGTTACGATAGGATGAATCTGTCAAGATGAATTTCTGGACATCAAGATTTGAGGTTTTAATTTATACAAGCATTAGGCATGTCTAAATCATCTATGACTTTAATAATCCTAATAAAAAGGTGAGCACTGGGTAAAGTGGTTTTTCTGGGGCGGAAGCCGAATACTGAGGTACAAAGGGCAGACAAGTACCTGAAGAGGAAAGGCAGGGGTGAGGAGGGACGGACAGCAGGGGAGATGCATACTGTCCCATCTTACAGACTGCTGGGCTCCAGCCAATAGTGGCCAGGTCTCATTTCAAAGAAAAGCCAAAAGTCCAGCTTTGCGTGTAAATATCCTGATTTTTAAATATAGATAACTAACTGAAACGTTTAAAACACACCTCAAAAGTCAAACAAACAGGTCTGGAAAACAAAATCTCTGGTCTAGAGTATACAAATCCCAGGAAGTTAAGCTACATAGAGTAACTGGGATATTGTTTAGTGTGAAATGGTTTAGATCAGAGACATGTCCGTGCCTTCTGCTTATGAGAAGCTATATCCTAGTTATCACTACTGCTGGTTTAATTCGATAAAACCTGCATTGCTTCATCTTTTGATTTTATACGGGCATATCAGATGTGGCCGGAAGGCCAAATTTTTCTAAATTGAACTGGACCTATTAACTTACCATTCTAGGGATGACAACCTTATCATTCCGGTTTGGGAGTGACCATCAATTGGCATTGGCCAATTTTAAATTTGTGATCCCTTGGTTTTCAGCTCATTTTAAAGGCAAATGGAGTAAACTCTGGGGGAAGAACCCTCAGTTTTAGTAAGCCCCCCATACTGCATCTGCTTTACAGTAACTGCATTTGTTGATTTCCTAAGTGGAACTTCTCGGGTACCCAAGCATTGAAGCCGTCCTTTCAGAGCAGAAATTCTCTCCCACACACAGAGACCCAACAATGAGTGATTTACCACATAGGATATGCATTCTAAAACATCAAGCTTACAACAAATGAGTTTTCGTCCCTATTATTATTTGATAATTTTATAATGTTAACTTACGAATGACTATGAACAAGCCAGTGAGTTTTTGTTGTTTCTAACATAGCCACAGTCTTAATAATACTCCACCCTTTCGGTGTTGGCATTGCCTTAGGGGATATTTTCTTACCTATTTTGTGGCAGGGTTAAAAAGATACCTCTCCCTCGGTGCCCTTATGTTTGCAACGTGTATGCATTTATTTCACGTGATCAAGTGAGGCGATGTCCACCGACCCAGGCAGAAACCATCATTAAATCAAGTTCATACAATGTCACAACGTCACCCGTCTAAAGATGTTAAACGCAGCATAGACGCACGAGCGGTGTGAGCGGACGAAAAAGGCCCCGAGCCAACAAAAAAAGCCTCCGGGAAGTGAAGTCGGCAGGTTCTAATTTCACTTATTTTCATGGCTATGGTTTGTGTGTGTGTGTGTGATTGTAGTTTTCCACTATAAAAGCAAAGCGCATCAGAGGAGTCTGGTGGATTTCTGAGCAGAAAAGCCTCCTCTCTCCCGGAAGTGTGACGGAGCCCAGTTCCCGGAGCCGCGCGGCCGCGGGCCTCGGGCCACGGGGAAGCGCCCCCGCCCGCCCCCCGCCCGCCGTCGCCGCCCCTGCCGCGGCCGCCACGGCCACGGCCACCGCACGGGCTGCACCGGGCTGGGCGGGGCCGGCGGGCCGCTGCGGGCTGGGCTGTTTGGCTGTTCCAGGAGAGCTCCGCCGTGCTCACCCAGCCCGCGGGCCGGCTGCGGGCCTTGAGAAAAACTAGAGAACTTGCTCGGCACGCCCGGATTTTCCAAAGCGCCTCCGCTCCCAGGAGCAGTGCTCGCAGTCGGCTCCCGGTCCTCCAGCCACCGAGCCGGCTCTGCGCCCTCGCCCGGCTCCCGCTCCCCCCTCCCTCCATCTCCGCCCCGCCCCCTCTTCTTACTTACTCAGCCCTTCTCCCTCCACCCCCCGCCCCGCCCTCCTCCCGCCACTTCTGCCCCTCCCTCCCCCTAGCTCCCCTCCGCGTCTCCCCCCTTTCTCTCACTTCTCGCTCTCGCCTCCTCCTACCTCCCCTTCCTCCACCCCCGCCCCTCCCCCACCTCTTACCTCCTCCTTCCTTCACTTCTTCCCTGTCCCACTTCCTCCCCCACCTGTTTCCTTCCCACGTCCTCTTCCCCCCTTTCTCCCCCCTCCGCCCCTCACCCTCTTCTTCCTCACCCCTTCTTCCTGTCTCCCTCCCTCTCTTCCTCACCCCATACCTCCTTTCCCTCACTTCTTCCCTCCCCTACCTCCAACCCCCTCCGCCCTTCTCCCTCTTCCCTCACTTCTTCCCTCTCCCACTTCCCCCCCGCCTCTCCTGCCTCCCATTCCTCCTACCCCCACCTCCTCCTTCCTCCATCTTTGCCACTCCCCCACCTCGTCCTCTCGCCCTCCCACTTTCCTTCTCCCACTTCGCCCACCTACATCTCTCAACTTCCTTCTTCCTTTACTTTTTCCTTCTCCCACCTCCTCCAACCCTTCCTTCCTCCACCTGTCCCTCCCCTTCTTCTTACTCATCCCTTCTTCCTACCTCCCTGTCCTCTTCTTCCAAACCTCCATGTCTTCCCACTCCTTCCCTCACTTCTCCCCCTCCCATCTTCTCCTACCATCATCCACCCTTCCGCCTCTCCCCTACCTCCTCTCACCTCCCGCCTCATTTCCCACCTCCTCCCACCCCTTCTCCTCCCCTCTTCCCAGGCCCCCAGGGCAGCGGGCGCCTCCCTCATTTGGGGCAAACACAGATTTGGGCTGAATGTGGTCTCGAGGCCGTCCGTCAAGAACTCAGATGAGAAAGTTTCCTGGCACCTCCACCGCAGGAGTGTCCTGGAGCCCCGGGCGGCGTTTCGGCTCCCCTTGGCGTCTGCGCCCAGAAAGCGCCGAGCTTATATCGGGGTGGGTGGTCCCAGTCCCAGGGGCGGCGCCCTCCGCTTTTCTTCTCGGTTTAAGATGATTCTGCTCTTGAAGTTTAGCACAGATAAAAACGCAGCGGTACTTTTTGTTAGAGAGGGAAATGAGGGCTCAAAGGGAGACTGAGAGGGAGAGAGGCCAGGGGAGGCAAGAAAACAGGGGAGTAAGGTGGTGCTGGTGATCTGCTAGATGGGCTCCTTTGGAGTGGAGGTTCCTATTTGGACGCCAGCACGGGGTGGGTGGGGGCGTAGGTAGATGTAAAGGTAAGGTGGCCGGGACAGCAGAATCCCACGGAGAGACAGTGTATTTCCATTGCCAGCAACGATGGCCACACAGTCTTGTTTCCCACACCCTCCCGTCCCCATCAAGTTCAGTAGATGCCGTGGGTCTCTTTTATTCCTAGTTTGCACACTAGGACACTGAGGCCCGGGTAGGCTAAGTGATTTGGCCATGACCACACAGCTCTTAGTGGCAGACCCAAGACTCAAACCTACATCTGTCTGACTCCAAAACCAAAACCTGACTTAGTATTTGCTGGTCTAAGACAGCTTCAGGTTCAGCTTGAACACAGATTGGTTTGGAGGGCAGTCAGGTAGAATTGCAGGTAGGTGCGAGCTTACAGTTCTTCCAGACTGTGTTTCACAAGGGACATAATCAGGGCATCTTTACCCCCCAGAATGTTCCTGAGGCCTATCATTAGCAGGAATCTCTGAATTCCTAGACCCTCTCCAAAGTGGATACTTAGGGAGCTATTGTCTCTAGTTAACCCAAATCTCCTTTTGGCTCATTAGGGAAATTCCTTGGGCCCTAGGCTGGTATCCCACTGCAAAATTACTGGACTATCCAATAGGATTTTTAACTATCCCCTAAATTCCCAATCTCCTACAAAGGAAATAAACAGTAGGATGGGGAGAGGAACAAAGCATGTTAAACTTGAGGGTTTTTTGGGTTTTTTTTTAAGATTTTATTTATTTATTCGACAGAGGGAGACACGGCGAGAGAGGGAACACAAGCAGGGGGAGTGGGAGAGGGAGAAGCAGGCTTCCCGTGGAGCAGGGAGCCGGATGCGGGGCTTGATCCCAGGACACTGGGATCATGGCCTGAGCCAAAGGCAGACACTTAAGGACTGAGCCACCCAGGTACCCCAGACTTGAGGGTTTAGTGGGGCCCTTGCAACACATCCAGAAATTTCAGCTGGACTATGAAAAACACCTTGGGAAAAACTGGGATTCTCTGTTCCTGTGGTATGCAACGGGGTGACTTACTCTGGAGACTAAGGTGAAGCTTGCTTGGTGGTAAGGGTGATGGGATATTTGTGGTTCAGCATGTATGTGTGTTCCCTTCCTGTTTATCCCCCCAAATATAAAACACACCTGTTTCTGTTAGGCTCCTCTGATGTTTTTTTTGTTTGTTTTTCAGAAGGTTTCAAGATACCACGAAGGATGTTTTTTGCTTCCGTTGTATTTTCATTACTAGTTGATAGCTATACGCTCATACGTCACCAGAACACACCCTAATCCTCACCCAAAAATGAGATAGTTTTGACAAGCCCAGCCCTCTAAGAAAGTCAGTGGGACGACTGTTTCTTAAATATAATGTTCTACACATGTGCTAAAGGAGTGCGGAGGGAATTGGTGTTTAAAAGGCTGTGTCGTGGAATAATACCTCAGGGTGCCATCTGATGGTCCATTTATTTCTAAACCTCGTACAGCCACCCATATTGATAAATAAATCCCCCATAGGAGCGCTGGGAAGTTATCCTCCTGGTTATCCTTTCTCCATTTTTATAGGTTAAGAACCGAAGCCACCAAAAGGAGGCCTACTACAGACGACCTGACCCCCAAGCCTTGTTTTTGGTGGTGCGCGTGAGGCCGTAGGCCTGCGGCTCCTTAGGCCGACAACAGAGTGAAGAGGGAAAATGGTGCCACTGTCCACTTCTACGAGGAGTCACGAATCCCTGCTACAGAAGGGGCCCCTGGTCCCAGGCAGCTCTGCCACAGGATCGGGCCATTTTCTCCAGGGTGGCCAACTATCCCTAATCTTTTTATCACCACAGACTACGTGGTGGAAGGTGAAGCGGAGGCTGCCTCCGAGGACCTCCTCCTCCTACAGGGGCCTCATTTCCTGCTGTTCTAGTATTGAGGACGGAGCCCTGGAACGTCGTCGGAGAACCTCCGCCTTCCCGCAGGGCACCCTGAGGAGGGGCAGAGAATCAGGCAAGTCAAAACGAAGCAAAGCCTAGGGCAGCGCCCCGAAGCTGACAGGCCACCTCCCTGGGCAAAGGCAGTTGACTGAGACTCGGTTGTTCAGCTGGCCCTTGGTGGGCCGCCCTGCAGACTCTCCCGGCCCGGCCCGGCAGCCGTCGGGATGCCCTGGGCCCCAGACCTCTCCTGGCAGTTGTGCCCCTGCTGGATACCATTCCTGGGATCATTCCTAGGGAATCCAGAGGCAAGTCCAGGCGACTGTGTGGGGAGAAACAATGGGCAAGTGTTTGCCATTTGACTGAGAGCATCTACAAACAATGCTTGGATCCCAGGTCTGGCTCTGGGGCCAGGGAGCTTCAGGCCCTCCCAGCGGCAGAACAGTGAGGGAGGTACCCTGGGCTTTCAGCACCTCCTAAATCATCCCAGAGACAGAGAGCCACTGACTTCCACACGCACACGCTGCTGCCGGCTCTGTCACAAGAAGATGAACTACAAGCAATAAAATCAAGATGAAGTTCTGTGTAAATCTTTCCAGCTCACAAAGATTGTAGAAAGTTGAAGATGCAAGGCATGTTAAAGACCATCTAGCTCTATCTCCGCATCCCGCAGCCGCAAAACCTGAGGCCCAGGGACGCGTGTGGACCAACCCGCCATCACAGAGTCGCTGGCTTTCCACGGCTGTCGCGTTGCATCCTTGCCGTCCTGCTAGTCGCACGGTATCAAATGACTTTCGAAAAACGGTTCAGGAGAAATCAGTGCTCCGGGATCTTCACCTCCCTCCCCGTTGATTGCTTCCAGCTGCTAAAAACTGGCACGGTTAAAAGTGGGTCGTGCTGCCAGTCGCGGAGGGTCAGCACTCTGGGGCGTGCTGATTTGGAGGCGCGGGGAACAGGCAGGTGACTGGAAGCGTAATTGCCAGTCTTCTCCCTGGTACCTGGGGATTTCTGCCATTCAAGTCCCTGGGTGTGTGCCCTCAGCAAATACTAACCCACAGAGTCAATTGCCAACTCCAGTTATGTGTACATTTACCCTCTGGGGATGGAAAGCTGGAGGAAATGCGATTTCCTAATCTACGTGGCCTCGGATGGAAAGATGTTTTTGCCTGATGAGAGCCCTCAGAGAGTAAATGCGTATTGAGGGCCTACAGTGCTCTCCAGGATCCTTTATGGGAACTGGCTGTAGAGAAAAAAAAAACACAACATCACAGATGGTTCTGGTTCTCTCTTTGCCTTAGTCAAGACCCTGGTTGAGACAAGGTTAAGACCTTGGTTGCCAGTGATCAGCTCGAGCGGGGTTAGGCAGTAAGGGAAATGTGTGGATGCAGCAGTATCTCCTGAAGTTCAAGGACAGATGGCTACTAGGAACCCAGGCCGGACTCCTTCTCCAGCTTTCGTCTCTGCTTCCGCAGTCCGCTTTCCTTTCCTCTCTGTGGGCAGCCAGCCGGGCTGAAGATGATTCCTCCATGGAAGAGATAAGCCACAGGTGACTGGTTGGCCCAGGAGAGAAGTGTGATTGGCCCAGCCCGGGTCAGGTGCACAACCTGATCCAATCAAGGTGGCCACAGGTAGGGTGCCCTACCTCCTGGATGGCTGAGGGGCAAGCCCTTCCAGACAGAAGAATGAAGTGCGGTGGGCAGACATTTTTAAAGTGTGACGATCCGAGGCTTCAGTCAGATTAGTTATTGATATAGAAAAAGTGGTATGGTGCAGGTGGGAGTTTCAAGGTATAATTCAGACACTGGAGCCTAATTTCTTGAGTGATAAATTGTCTATCATAGAGCTGTATCTTTTTAGATAGCAGTTTTCCTGGCAACTCAACTCCTATCCTCTGGGCTCTATTAAGAAAGCCCAGCAAACAAACATCTTAATCTTTTATGTGACTACCATATATATCTTCATCCCGTTGACATGTGCCAGCTAGCTAGATAAGAACATGAGATAAAAGTGCAATTTTAGGGATGCCTGGGTGGCTCAGTTGGTTAAGTGTCTGCCTTTGGCTCAGGTCATGATCCTGGGATCCTGGGATTGAGCCCCATGTCAGGCTTCCCGCTCAGCGGGGTGTCTGCTTCTCCCTCCCTCTCCCCCTCCCCACCTTCGTGCTCTCTCACTCAAATAAATAATTTTTTTAAAAAGTGCAATTTTAAACTTGTGCGTGTTGAGAGATATATATGCACACATACATATGTGTTTAGAAACCCAACCTATTTCCAAAAAGGATTAGAAGAAGCTTCTAATAAAAACACAGAAGAAGGGGCGCCTGGGTGGCTCAGTCAGTTAAGCATCTGCCTTCGGCTCAGGTCATGGTCCCAGGGTCCTGGGATCGAACCCCACATCGGGCTCCCTGCTCAATGGGAAGCCTGCTTCTCCCTCTCCCACTCCCCCTGCTTGTGTTTCCTCTCTTGCTGTCTCTCTCTCTGTGTCAAATAAAATAAATAAAATCTTAAAAAAAAAAAAAAAAACAAACAGAAGAAATATGACCAAAAGCCATTAACACTAAAAAAGAAGTAAAAGGCATGTAGCAAACAGCTTGCAGTTGAACAGAGTGACAGAAGATGGAGAGGCTATAATTCCTGGCCTGAACTGATTAGTAAACCTGGTTCTGAACTTTCTAATATTCAAGGCAAAGAAGAGAATGTTATGAATTAAATCGCTGTTATTATTTAAACATGTAAATCTCTAGAATAGTTCTCAAAATATAGTCCAGGGCCATTGTGGTCCTCAAAACCGTTTCTGGGGGTCCACAGATCAAAACTATTTTCATAATGCTGAGGCATTGCTTGCCTTTTTCACTCCCATTCTGTCATGAGTGCCCTGTGGAGTTTTCTAGAAGCTACATGTCATGTAATATTACCACAGACAGAATATAGAAGCAGATAGACAAACCCAACTGTCTTCTACTAAGCCAGACATTCAAGAGATTAGCAAATATTTAAAACAATGTCACTCTTCTCACTAATTTATTTTTGTTTTAGAAATTTATTTTCACAAAACATTAATTATGTTAGTGTATTATGGGTTTATTGCTATTATTTTAAATGAATTAGAAAATATTTAATTTTTGTTTTAATGTCTAATATGTTAAGCATTGTGGATATATTCTAGATAAGTAAAAAACTCAGATTCTCAACAATTTTTTTAAGAGTGTAAAGGGATTCTGAGACCAAATGTTTGAGAACTGCTCATCAAGAATATTACTATTATTTATGCATCTGAGATGATGATTTTTTGCCCCAAAAGTTTCTTTCTAGAAGGCAGTGATCATGGCTACATTTGATCCCAGGCAAAACTAAAATCACTTTATGAACAGATGAGGTATCATTTTTTACACATACATTCATTTCTCATTTTATCTGTTCAAAAAATATTTACTGAGCTCCTGGCATACATGCTTCAGGTATAGCACCTTCTTCTGGGAAGATAGTAAGACAAACATGGATCCCTGTCCTCATGGAGATCTGGGATCTAGTTTGCGAAGGAGAAACAATGATGACTCGAAAATTCAGGATCAATGTAAAACCAGATGGAAACTGCTTTTGTTAATATTCACATAAACTACCAATTTAAAAAAAATACTATTTATTTTCCGGAGTCTGAAGACTTGAGGTTGAAGAGTTTCCTGGCAGGAGGACGTCATTTGACAGGTATTAGATTTACTGGTGATTCAAGTTACAGCGGCCCTAGTCTGTTATTATGGTGTTTAAAAGTATGATATGTTTTGAGAAAATTCAGTGTAGGTAAACAGAAATCTACATTAGAAAGCATCATACTTGCATTACAGAAAGGTTTTTCATTTTGGAAATACTATACTGGACTTACAGAGGGAGTGATCAATAACCTTATTGATTGAATGAACAGTTCATTGTATACTTAAAATTTGATTCACATTATCACAATTGATTCACAACTTTTCAGTTACATGTATAATACATTTAGGAAGATGAAATTGTATTGTACAGTTACAGTAAAAAAGGAGAAAGCAAGCTTCTAGTTGTGGCCAGCGACTGATGTTAGTTGAGCCTTAGACCAGGAGGAAAAGTCCAGAATTGGTAAAAGAGAGGTGCCAAAGAAAACATGAACTGTGAGGTGTAAGTAGAGTTTCATTTCTTTGTTTGACAGCATGGTTGGGCTGGAGGGTCAAGGCAATGCATGTAAATTTCAGCCTGGCATTAGACAAAAATCTTTTATAGTGTCCTTGTCGATTCATGGAGAGTTGGAGGGTAGGTGTAGGGCAAATTCGATTGATTTGTAGCTGGTTGAACAATCACTTCCCAAAAGTCTTGAAATGGATCCATTTCAGTTTTGATGGAGGTCACTAGTGACTTGCCCCAGGAATCTACCTTCTGCCTCACTCAGTACAATATTGTTGTAAGTGATATCCTGAAGAAATCTGATGGTGACAAATATGGGAGAATAGCTTATACTTTAAGATGCTAGAGCCGGGGTCCAAAAATATTTTCAAAGATTGGAACAATGTGTCAAGTCTAATAAGATAGAATTTAAGGGGCGCCTGGGTGGCTCGGCCATTAAGCGTCTGCCTTCAGCTCAGGTCATGATCCAGGGTCCTGGGATCGAGCCCCGCATCAGGCTCCCTGCTCTGTGGGAAGCCTGCTTCTCCCTCTCCCACTCCCCCTGTTTGTGTTCCCTCTCTCTCTCTGTCAAATAAATAAATAAAATCTTAAAAAAAAAAAAAAGATAGAATTTAATAGGGAATTATCCCACAGTTATGCATCTAAAAATCATCCGAACAAGGCCAGGATGTTTGGAACCTGGCATGTTTAAATGAAACCAGGATAAGGCAAATGCAAAAATGTACCTCTAAAGATTTTGTTATGAGTAGGCCACCACTTGGCATCTAGGCTATTTCCTGAAGCTCCATGATAACAGTAGATGTTAGTCCAGGGAAAAGGAAGATGAGGGTGGAGAAGAAATTTGGGTGGGGAGTGTGGTTTAAGAGTACAATATGCAAAAGAAAAAAAATAAATGACTTCTTAAAATGCTACATGAGAGGCCTTGGATTTTACTAATAGAAATATTATGTCCAGAATAAAGGAGAGGATGGTCCGACTCTACTCTGCAAGTTAGGCCTCTCCTGGAATATTGGAGGCAATTCTGGGTGACTATCTTTTATGGAGCCTTTGACCAGCTAGAATATGTAGAGAAGACAGCAACTAATATGGAAAGGCTCTTGAAATGATGTCATGTCCCTGCTCTCAACACTGCAAAGTGTGGCCCTAGACCTCTGAGGCCACATGACCCCTGGCTACCTCTTAACCCTCTCTTCTGACTTCTCTCCCCTTCTCCATTTCAGCGTGGCCTGCCTCCTTGATATTTCTCAAACATCAAGCATTTATCCTTGCAGGATCTTTGCTCTCCCCGCCCACGTATTCACATGGCTCATCCCCTCAAATGTCTTTGCTCAAGTCACTTCCTCATTGACCTCCCTTACCTCCCAACCTAAAGAAACACTCCCATTTCCCAGTCACTTTACCTTGCTTTTCCTCCAGCATATTTATCAGTACCTAACATTATGTTACCAATTTACTTAATGGTTTATTTTCTGTCTTCATCAATAGAATGTAAGTCCCAGGAGGGCTGGGGTTTTGTTTGCTCCTCTGATCCATCCCTTGCTCCTGATACACCTTAGGTTCTCGATGAGCACATTTTGATGAACTCAAAAGCCATACTGTAAACCCACAGTAGGGCAGGCCTCTGAGAGCTCTGTCAAACACTGAAGGAGCTATTTTGTGGAAGAGACCGCTCCCACCCCCATGGCCAGGCTAGAATGATGAGTGGGCGCTCAAGGCAAGGTGCTTTGGGACTCTCGGGCTCAATATAAAGAAAGATTTCTAAGAACTGGAAAGGGTGGGCCACTAGGAACCTCCCCACCACAGGGCATGTTTCCTCAAGTGTGAGGAAGTCACTTGTCAGAGGCATTGTGTGGGACTTGAATTCAGTGATACCTAAGATTTTTTTTCTATTCCAAATTTTATGAGATCATCACAGGTTAGGCCACCTCTTTCTTGTTGAAACATTTCTGAATTTGGTCTACTGAAATAGTTTTCCTATGTGAACACATTTTCAATGTTTTGAATGTGATAATGGGATTCGATTTGTAGAAACGATGCCCATTTTCTGAAACGTGGTTTGGAATATGTGAGATTTAGAGGAGAAAGATCTCGTGCCAATTGTGTGTCATTCTGTATTCTCTGACAGCATCCCAAGAATGATCAAAATGTACCTAATTTTTCTTATTCACATGCCCAGTGTGCTCACGAGCCTTATAAATAATCACAAATGTTGCTTTCTCAGTATCTTTCTAGATAAGACATGGCGTCTGTCCCAAGGAGAATGATTTTAGCACTCAACAGCTGAGAAAGGAAATGAATTATCCTATTGTGACTACTAGGGCAATTTAGGTAGTCAGGAATTATCCCGGTATGGACAGACAGACAAAGAGTAAACAAGACCTTGGGATGCTTTTTCAATGAGGCAAAAGTTTTCTTTTGGAAAATAGCACTAAATGTTTAACACAGAGCTCAGAGAACACTGAGCATAGAGATCTATGTATTTTTATAAATTAAAACAAACAAAAAAACCATAACAGGGCTTGCAGAGGACTCTGTGTTTCTCACTTGGGGAAAAAGGGACAAAATATCAGTGTGGAGGGACTCCAGGCGCCTTCCAGTTAATATCTCCAGCTCTGACTTACTCCCACAGTCCTGAAGCAGGCCAAGAACAGAGATAGAGCTTGAAAGTGTGTCATGGGAATCTGTGACCGTTTCTCTGGCTGCGTGATGAGATTTCTGCTGTCTGTAAATGTCTGAGGTTGGAACCCCACGGCTAGTGTTCTGTTAACCTAAAAAGAAAAAGTCGTTCCTGAAATTCTAAATTTGCAAAACTTATTTCAAAAAGCAAACAAAAAAAGCCCAAACGTAATTTAAGCACCTTAAAACAACAACTACTGAGCTACGTAAAGGCAGACACAGGGGTGAAAACTTCTTTCTCTCCCAATGTCAGCCAGACTGTAGAACCTAGTTTCGTGAGAAGGCAAGGGTGGGATATGGATGTGTGACGCTGGCTCTTAGCAACTTCCCCGGAAATGAATTTGTCCAGAAATGGGGTTAATGAAGCCAGAGCGGACCCAAGGTGAGAAATTGGGATGCTTCTATTCCTGCGTCCTGGGGATGTTCCTCCCTGGGCGTCAGCACTTGGTGGTGGTTTTCCTATGGGACTCTACGTTGTTCAGCCTGGCTTTTGGGTCCCTCCCAGGGCTGCTGGCTGGGCCTCTCTTTCCTAGAGCCTCTGGTGCCTGACAGAGTAAGTCAGTGGAATCAAGACAGCTAACCAGGGTGGGCCCCAGGGTGGGAGATGCACTACGATTGTTCTTTATGCTTTACTGGCCCACTGCACAGGGGGCTGAGCAGTTCCTGAAGGACAGGGATGCCGCTTGTGACCGTTGTATCCCCAGCACTTAGCCCAGCCCTAGCGCCAAAGTCAGCCCCCAGGAAAGGTTTTTTTGTTACTATTAAATGAAGTGAAAAGGTCCAAAGGAATGCATGTCTGCATTAACCTCCTTCTAACCAGTGGCACAGATTTGCCTATTTTGGTATGACAGCGTGGTTTTCTTCCTCCACATTGTTTTGGATTCTCAAGTAATGGACACCATGTACCTCTTGTCCCCTGGAAACATTTCTTTGATGAGCTGGGTAGTGAGGGCACAGGGTCTGCGTCCTTGCTCACCACTGAATCTCCCCATACGGTGCCCAGCACCCCATCGATGGTCAATGAACATTTGTTAAATAAGTAAAAATATAAACATTTAAAAAATTAAAAAAAAGAAAGTGATGGCTACTGGTCCCACTTGCACCCACCGGGCTTCTGACATTACCCAATAAATGGGCCTCTTTCAAAACAGGACATGTTAGGAAACTGAATTTCCCTAAAGGGAAAAGATGTTAGGACAGCAGCCCCCTTTTTCCGCCGTTTTCTGGGAAGGTGCGCAGAAACATGGGACAAAACTCCCCAGGGTCCTGCTCCCGCACTGACCGAGGGCCTTTCAGAGGTGACCGGGTGCCCCCCTCCCCCGCCCCCCGGCCTCGCTCATCAGACCATAAGCGCCCCAGAAAGGAGAGCGGGCGGGTTCGCAGGCCGGGAAGGCTTGTCGTGTCCGGCCCCCGCCCCGCCGCGCGGCTAGGTAACTGCTCGGGCTCCCGCGCGGCCACCAAGTGTCCCAAGGTGAGGATCTGGCGAAATGTGGCCGAGACAGAGGGCGGCGCGGCCGTGCACCGGCCCCCGCCTCCCGGGGCCTCCATTTGGTGAGTTCACCGCGGGCGGCAGAGCCAGGAGAGAGACACCTGCCGGCGGCACGCGGCGGTGCGGTGCCCGAGAGCCCCTCGGACGCGCACGCCGGGCGCCGGGCCCTGGGCGGCGGGCGGGGAGGGGGCCGCGCCGCGCGGAACCCGGAACCCGGAACCCGGAACCCGGCTCCTCGGCAAGCCCCTTGTTGATTCCGTTGCCGGGGACCCAACACGATCTCTTCTCTGGACCTTCTTCGAAAAGATTTTTGGAACAACGGACCCATGTTCACGTATAGGGGAGCCCAACCAATTGTCTCCCTGCCCTGGCCCCTCTGGGCATCGTCAGCCGGCCAGCCTCCCCACACCTGTTCCCGGGGCTGCTGAGCCAATTCAGTCCAAGAACGGGCCTCTGCAGTCAGCGCGTCCTTGAAAGAGAGGGCAAAGTCTCACTAGGCTGCTGCTGCTTCTTTTTTTTTTAAGTTATTTATTTATTTATTTTTAATGGTAATCTCTAGACCCAACTTGAGGCTTGAACTCACGACCCCGAGATCAAGAGTCACATGCTCTTCCGTCGGAGCCAACCAGACGCTCACTAGGTTTCTTTTAAGTTCACCTACAAAGGTTAGCCAGATTGCTCTCTGGGAAACATTTGTCCTGGCTCTCTCTGAGCTTCAGGCCAGGCCGAGCCCCAACCCAGTGCTTGCCCGTGTGTGTGTGTGTGTGTGTGTGTGGTGTGTGTGTACCCAATGTCAGGCCGACCCCCAACCCATGCTTGCCTGTGTGTGTGTGTGGTTTCTGTGTGTGTATGGGAGGGCATGCAAGGTAAAAACTGGATGTGCTAGAAGTCACAATGAAAGAAGGGAGCAAAGTGCAGTGAGAATAAGTAATAACAACTCAACTCTGCCGAGGCTATGCACGGGCTGGTGGGAAAGGAAGGACTAACCTGGCAAATTCTAATCATCAACTTTGATTACCCACTAAGGACCAGAAGAAAGAACTCCAAGAAGGCTGAAGAAGTAAAAAAGTCTTCTGGGGGCTGCTGGTCTGGAGCGAATCCCTGCAGAATGAGGGAGATGTGAGTCCTTGGAAGGCAAGGGAATGAACAGGACTTTCCATTTCAGGGTGAAAACCAGTGGCTTAAGGTGAGATGCTGCAGGCTAAGTAGGGTATGTGGATATTCCCACTGCTGGTTCTCCACAGTCCAGGAAGTGCGTGGTACCCCTGGAATTCATCTGTGGAAGCAACTGGTCTCAGAGCAGTTTCAGCCTCCCCTGGGAACCTCTTAGCAATGCAAATTTAGGGCCCCTCCCTAGACCTACTGAATCAGAGTCTCTGGGGGTGGGCCCTAGTGATCAGTCTTTAACGAGCCCTGTGGGTGATTCTGATGTTCTCTAAAGTTTGGGAACCCCTGGATTGGGAAATAGAGAAGAAAGGAGCCAACTGGGTGGCATCCCAGGTGCTGGGGCTGTGAGCTCCCTGTGTATAAATAAGGGGGGATAAATGTGTACCGTTGACAGGTACAGGATGTGGGACAGGGGATTCAGTTTGTGAGGGGGAGAGCACTAAGTAAAGGTCATTTTGGTCCTGTTGAGTTTGGTGTGAAAGCAGGGTACCCACATCCAAACTCCTCGCAGCATCTGCAAGTTAGGGCCCGCCGTGGCGAGGAGAGCAGGGATGGGGTCCCCTATGTGCAGTAGAAATGAAAGAGGGGGTCAGCTCACTGTGATCCGACAGACAGGGGAGGACAGAGAGTCCAAAAGCTTACAGGGAAGAGCTGGTCAGAGAGGAAGGAGAAAAAACAACCACCATCAGTGTGGTGCCACTGAGGCAAAGAAAGGAAAGAGATTCAAGAAGGAACTGGTCGAGGGAGAAGCCGACCAATGCAGTTGGCCTCGGGCAGTGTTTTCTCACCCATTAGAGGGCTGGGAAGCAATATGGCTGTAAAACCAGCATTTAAAATAATAACAGAAAATGTCAGAGTGTATCTCACATATAGCAAGGATACAGTTTCATGAAACTTCTGTGTAAGATGTATTTTGGTGTCAACAATACATCAGTTTAAAAAAGATATATTTTTTGGGGGGGGCTACATCATTTCGTGTGGCATTCTTGCTAAAAACGTCTAACTTCAGTGCAATCTTGAAAAAATATCAGACAAACTCCGGTGGAGGGACATTTGACAATATAACTGATCGATACTCTTTAAAAGTGTCAAGGTCCTGAAAGTCAAGAAAAGACTGATGAACTCTCATAGATTCGGGAGACTAAGGAGAAATGGCGAAATGCCATGTGAGACACCGAATGGGGGTCCTGGGACAGAAAAGGGACATTAGTGGAAAACTGGGGTCTTTGGTTACTAGTAGAGAGCACTAGTGTTAGTTTCCTGGCTTTGACCATTGCACTAGGGGAAGCTGGATGAGGATGGCTTCTTCTATTCCAGCTGCAATAACAAAATGCCGCAGACCGGGTGGCTTATAAACAGAAGTTTATTTCTCACAGTTCTGTTGGTTGGAAGTCCAAGATCATGGTGCTGGCAGATTCTGTGTCTGGTGAGGGCTCCCTTCCTTCGTCATAGATGGTGTCTTCTTGCTGGGTCCTCACAGGGTGGACTGGTCTAGGAAGCTATCTGCAGCCTCCTTTGTTTTGTTTTGTTTTTTTTTTTTTAAGGTTTTATTTATTTATTTGAGACAGAGAGAATGAGAGACAGAGAGCATGAGAGGGAGGAGGGTCAGAGGGAGAAGCAGACTCCCTGCCGAGCAGGGAGCCCGATGCAGGACTCGATCCAGGGACTCCAGGATCATGACCTGAGCCGAAGGCAGTCGCTTAACCAACTGAGCCACTCAGGCGCCCATGCAGCCTCCTTTGTAAGAGCACGAATTCCATTCATGAAGGCTCCCTTCTCAGGACCTACTCACCTCCCAAGGCCGCACCCCCTAATACCATCACTTTGCGCATGAGGCTTCCAACATAGGAATTCTGGGGAGACCCAGGCCTCCAGACCATAGCAAAGGATATATGGAAATCCTCTGCAGGATTTCTGCAGCTTTTCTGAAAATCCACAATTAGTTCAGAACACAGTCTAAAAACACAACGTATTTGTGTATATGTGAACTGGGCGGGGGAGGGGCCATGACATAAACTTTGGGGAGGCTTGGTGAAAAAAGTTTGAGAGCGACACTGTCTGGGGTGTGGAGGGCACATGCACCAGGCAGTGAGGGGGGCCTCCTGCAGCTGAGGTCCTGGGAGGCCTCGTGCGCGTCGTCGGGGAGGGTGAGAAGCTGCAGGTCCTGGTCAAAGGCAGGGACTGGGGTTATCACAGTGCATGCAGAAGGGTAGATGCGGGCCTCAGTTCTGTTTGACGAATACTGTGGATTCCAGAAGAAGAGGCATCCTGACCCCAGGAAGTCTGAGGGGTGGGTAGGCAATGTGGACATTGAAGCTGTCGCAGCGATATCCTGTTACCACCTACCACAGCCACGTGCCACAGACAGATCCCCTGCTACCCAGGGGAGGGTAGCATTTGATAGTCTAGGGTTGTGTTATTTCTTGGATTTTTGTTGTTCGGGGTCGGGGGAGGATCTAATTTCATAATCTAAGTTTTGTAATCAAAGTTATGATCGAAGACCTATTTTATAATTGAAGCCTCTCTGAAATCCTAAAATCCCTAGGCAGATAACTGTCCCTCCTTCATGAGGCATCTTTCAAGCAACCTGGAGGAATGAGAAAGGTTCTGGTAATTCAGTAGCTTCTAACTTTCTTCTCAAATGTTTTGAGTTAGAGCCATGGTTGCCCACTCAGGGCGATTTTGCACCCCCGCCCCCCACATTTGGCATTGTCTGGAACTGTTTTCAGTGGTCACTACTGGGTGTGTGTGTGTGTGTGTGTGTGTGTGGCATTTGGGGGAGGCCCAGGATGGTGCTAAATAACCTATGGTGCACAAAACAGCCCTTCTACCCACAACAGAAAATTATCCAGCCCAGAATGTCAATAATGCCAAAGTTGAGAAACCCTGAATTAGACGAGATGAAAATCTGAGGTCTGTTTATGGTTAGGAACGTTGCCTGGCTGCTTCTCACAAAAGGAGGGTATTAAGCTTCATTTCTTGGCTTCATTTCAAGTGGATAATTATAACCTGCCTACCTAAAATTTAAACTTTAATTTTCTTTTTTTAAAGATTTTATTTATTTATTTGAGAGAGAGAGTGAGAGAGAGAAAGAGCACAAGAGGGGGGGAGGGTTAGAGGGAGAAGCAGGCTCCCTGCCGAGCAGGGAGCCCGATGCGGGACTCGATCCCGGGACTCCAGGATCACGACCTGAGCCGAAGGCAGTCGCTTAACCAACTGAGCCACCCAGGCGCCCCTAAACTTTAATTTTCAATGGGTATCTTTCTTTAGTTCGTGCTTAAACAGGCTTGGGGTGGCTGTATTCTCGACCACAGGGCAATATTCTGTGCCTGAATCAGTTACAGGTCAGTAGTGGGCGAAACAATTGGTCTTGAAGTGATTCGAAATCTTCGGGCGATAAGCACTAAAACGAGAAACCTAGGGCATTATCGTCATCATTAATTATTAGTACTATTACAGCACTCATTCAGCCACTCTCGGGATTCCCATGGGATTGCCATTAGTACTAGGGTCAAAAGCAGATTCATGACCTTCAGTCTCACCAGACACCGCCCGGAATTATTACGTTAGCCGGTTAAAAGCCGAGCTCTCCTTCTGCAGGGCCTTGCCGCCTGCTCGCAGCGCTTGGGAGAGGCTCTGCATTGGCAACATTGAGCTTCAGAGCAAAGCTTCAATCTTCTATTTGTACTCGCTGTTCCCATATTTAGACCAGAGCAGCACATACTTGTCTATTGCTTCAAGGCAAGAGCAAATTCTGAAGGCATTAAGTAGAGACTCGCTTGAAGCAAACAAGAGAGCCCAGAACAAGCTAAGGGCAAGACTTTCCCTCTCTCTCTCCTTATGTTCTAAAGCTTTATAATAATAATTCAGGGTAGCAAAACTTAAAATCACAAGCCAGGCTGCCAGCTAATTCACAAACCAAACGATTGCCTTTTTATGAGCTGCACTGATCAGTTTGTGAAATCTGATTTGGCTTTTTTTTTTTTTTTTTAATAGTATTTTAATGTTAAACAAGCCTGGGCAGCTACGTGGTAAACAGGTTGGGTGTTCTTTCTTTCATTTGTAAAGTTTTTTTTGTTGTTGTTTGTTTTTTAAGTTTTGTTTATTTTCCCTAGGATTTCTGTCTTTAAAAGATTTTATCAAGCTCATTGGAGTTACCTGGAGCTCTGGCAAAGTATGACTTTGGGGATGATAAATAGTGATATATGGTGCTTCTCTGCTTGACATGTCTTTATTTAAGTAGGTTTGGAATGGAGACTATCCTGACACGATTCTTCCATAAAAATCCATATTATTTCATAGTACAAGTGCTGCCTTTGATAAGATGCCACTGACTTTAATTTGATTTTTTATGAGCTGCCTGCTCCACAGTCTCTGGCCTAGGTCCTCAAAAACAGGCATTTCGAAGGTGTTGGCTGAGGGGAGAAGCAGAAATTTTATTCATGGGGCAGAGTCTGTCTTTGCAAAGCAGCTACCTGGTGTGTCCCCGACAGAGCCTGAGATCCGGGCTCCTGGTCAGAACAATCAAAACCATAATAAGAGTTCATGTTCCCTGGTTATTTAGTATGTGCCAACCTGAGTCCCAGGTTTCTCTGTGGAATGACTCATTTCAGGCTTGTCACAACTCCTTGACCACGGTGTTACTTGGTGCTTCTATATCACAGCTGAGGATCCTGAGGGTGCAAGAGGTCAGGTACTTTACCCAAGGTCATGGAGCAGAAAGACACGCTAGAATTTGCAACAAGGCATCGAGGGGCCTTGCTCTTGACTTTTCCCAACAAACGTGATCTTAAAAACCTGAATACGATTAGCATGTGATAATTATATGGTTTGTTTTTGAAATGTTCCAGGCTATTTTCACCTTCATTCCCTCTTTTGCTAAGGAGGCATGATGGTACCTGGAATCCTGGAAGGTGTCTTTTCATAAAGATAAGATTTGAAAACGGCTAGACGAGAGGGCACACACACTCCCTTTTCTAATACAACTTGAATGGGAGGCCTACGTGAGCAAATTGGGTGCCCCAAGAGATCACTTCAGTTTATTTTCCTTCTCCCAAAGATGAATTTATGTGGGGGGGGGGCGGTGTTTGAAATTGCCTTTCAGTAATGCCTTTCTTTTTCTACACTTTTCTTGAACATGATGCAATTGATACCCCTTTGAAGTTTAATTATACCTCTGGCATTGCGTTGCATGAAGCATTTACTCATGGCTGTGTTTTTGGAAGCTAAGTGAATAGCAGGAACGACATATTTATCTTGGATTTGAGACTTGAGAAGCAAATTCCTCCCTTGAACGTGGCTTAAGATAGATCACCTCCCCATCTGGGATTCCAACCTCAGGTACCTAAGGGAGCCAACAGTAAATTTGAAGAGTGAAGAGAGTAGGAAGACATTTTTCCCATTAATGTAGCTGAAAGCTGATGAGGGCAAGTACTGCCATCTAAGGTTTCTGCAGGGTTTTAGTACTAGTCTGACCACCCCACCCCGCCACCTCCCCATTCACTCCCCCACACTTATCCTAAAGATAAGAATGGTTGGCAAATCACCACTTTCAACACTGTCTATTCTGGCTTAAATATGGCTCCTGTGCCTCAAGTTGAATATGGAACAAGTTGATAACATACAGACAATTCTGTGCTTATGAGACATGTGGCAGCCTGTTGGCATTACCGAGGAGGCCCTTCGAAATTAGTCCCCAACCTGCCTGGCTGACTGGGTTGGTAGAGCATTTGACTCTTGATCTCCAGGGTTGTGAGTTCAAGCCCCACGTTGGGCAGAGAGCTCACTTAAAAATAAATAAATAGATAGATCGATCGATAAATAAATAAATAAATAAATAAATAAAAATAGAATTAGTTCTCAACCTTCTTTTCTAGATCTAGCACCTGCCATTCTCTACCCTGCAGTTATACTAGATGGCCTGCACCTTTTTATGCCAGGTGGGGTAAAAGGTGAGTTGAGGTCACATTTCAGAATCCCAAGGATTGGTTTTCTATTTCCTCTAGGCTGCACCTTTGAGACTTAGACACAAGACGAGGATGGGTAATGTGGTTCCAAGATGACCGTCTTGGGCAGCCCAAACCCACAGAGACAGAGGGAATTCAATATCTTAGTTTCATGCCTCCACACATTACTTTAATTCATGTGGATCCCTCATCCTGCGATGCCTTCCTTCACCTTGTCTCTAGAATTATACTTTTTCCTTCAGTATCTAATGATTTTCCAGTGACCCAACCCTCTGATTGAGATGTCCCCTCCATGCTGCCATAACAGCCCAGGCTTCCCTGCATTGTGACACACACCACGGGGAGGACACTCACATATTGCTTTGTCTCCCTTTCCCACTGAACTATTCATTCATTCTGGCCGATAGTACAAGATCAATATAGTTGTTGAATAAATGAATGAATCTTTCTTTCTGACAGAGCCTATTTGGGAAACAATTCAAGTCAGAAGATTAATTAGTGAATATAGAAGGCCTGGGATGAGCTGAGCCAGAAATGCCCCAAATCCATTCTGCAGCCAGCTACCCTGTCCCCTAGCATCACCACTCTGCCAGCTGGCTCCAGATTCTTCAAGCTTTCCATTTTTCAATGCGGTGAGCACCTCTGTCAGCTCTGGTCCTGTCAAAAGGAGCCCCAAGCAGGTACTTACATCTTTGGTTTTAAACTTGGCCAGAACTTCAGTAAAGAAAAAAAACCCAAGAAGGCTCTCGTCTCCTATGTTGAAGAAGTGATGTTACTTTTCACGTTGGGATCATGAGTTGAGCTGGACCAGCTTTGTGGGGTGTTCCATCTGCAGGTTCTCCCACATCTACCTCTGGGCCCCAACAGTGCTGTCCGCCTGCTTTCCGAAGGGGTATGGGAATGCTCTCGTGCTAGGGGCTGCACGGGACACGAAGCTATGACGAAGAGAATTTTCCCTTGAGAGGCAGCTCTGCATGAAGGTGAAGGAGATGGCCTCCATCAGCCCACTGCCAAATCCAAAGCCTGAGGGGCTTATGGAAGTAGGAGTCTATTAACCTCTGCTAACATATTAGCACTAATCTGTTGTTCAAGGAAGGAAGGCTCCCATAGGAGCCCTTTGACCATTTTGACCATGTAGAAGGCTCCTGAATGATCTATAGGTGCAGGGAAAATAGAAACTTCTGGGCAGCCTGAGAATCTGAGCTTGGACCATGGTTATTCTCTTGGTCTTGTTGGAGACCTCGGCCAGGCTCTCCCTATGTCATTTTGTCCTGCAGTTTTGCATGGAAATCACTCTGTACCTACTGAGACCTAATCAAGTGTAAATGCCTTAAAATGCCATCAAAAGCCTTAGAGGCAGTGGTCAGGTATTATCAGTGACCAACAGTGAATCTGAATGACAAGATCTTTTTTATGGCCAAGTAATATTCCATTGTGTAGATAAACCATTCATCTCTCGAAATCTTGTCACTCATGACAACATGGATGGCTAGAGGGCATTATACTAAGTGAAATAAGTCAGGCAGAAAAAAAAAATAAGTCAGAGAAAGACTAATAGTTTGTGATTTCACTTATATTTGGAATCTAAGAAACAAAACAAATGATCAAATACACGAAAAACAACAACCAACAACAAACAGAAACAGATTCATAAATGTAGAGAGTAAACTGGCAGTTGCCAGAGGGGAAGGGTGGGTGGGTGTGGAATAGGCCACATAGATGAAGGGGATTAAGAGGTACAAAATTCCAATTACAAAGTAAATAAGTCATGGGTATGGAAGGTACAGCATAGGGAATATAGTCAATAATATTGTAATAACTTTGTATGGAGATAGGTGGTAACTATACTTATCATGGTGAGCATTTCACAATGTATATAATTGTCGAATCATATTTGTACATCTGAAACTAGTATCATATGTCAATTATATTTCAATTACAAAATTTTAGAAATAGTGAATCAGAGCTCCCTTGAGTCTCCCATGCTCAGCACAAGGGCAGCCCTTCCCATCCACTCATGTCCCTGAGCTTCTGGGAGGACTGGGCCATCTCTTTTATTTGTTTATTCCCCATGGCACTCACCTCAATCAATATTTTACAGTAAGGTGCTCGAAGTGTTTTCGTGAATTGAATTGAAGGCAACAACAAGGATCTGTATTTGGTTGAACTCCATTTGTAGATCCCAAAAGGTATGGCAACTTGGGCAGATTTCATAGTTTAGCTGGAGTGGTCTGTCAATGGGGAGCCCATGAGACTGGCTACACGCAGCCTGGAATTTTCCAGATGGCCTTGGATTGAAATAATCTATCTTGCTGTACAAATCTTATACCGGAAGTTCTTAATTTGGGACTTGAAAAATGTGATTGCTGTGTCTGTTGGACATCCAGAATAACAATAATAACAATAATAATGCCACCCAATAAAGTGAACATTTGTTAAGTGCCAAGCATGGAGCCAAGTAAGCACTCTTCCATGTAGCATGATTACCAAGGGACCAGGTCTGTGAGAGCTTAGGCAGTATCTTGATTTATGGCCTTGTCATCCATACCTTTTTCCTAAAGAGTTTTCAGCATGCTTGAGGTTCTTCGTCACGGGCTCAGGATGGGTCTGACCTGATGGAGGCGGATGCAGGGGCCAAGTCTGCTGAGAGCTGCAACAGAAGTTCCCTATATGGACCTGTTTTTGTGTTTATGGATCATCCGTGGCGACTGTCAGCAGTTTTAATGTAGACAACAATTTGAGGCCATCCTAACCACCAGCTTTACTTCTTCCAAGGAGGCCTGGGGCCTTTTCCCAGTGATGATTATCCTTCTTTTCTAGAAATTCAATGGACCTTGTTTCAAACTTAGAATTATGAAGTACAAGCTTTATATAAGAATAGAATATTCTTCTTTGTTTTTGTTTTTCTTTTAAGAATAGAATATTCTTTGTAGTTTCCAGGAACATGCACTGTTCTACTGTATGTTAAATCATAAAGCTAGGGCAGAGAACATTTAAAACTTGGTGTTTATAATCTCTCCTCGCATGTTCTCCTCCCACTCTTCTTCCCTCATATCCCTCAAAGCCCAACTATTTTGCTAACACTCCATCAGGTATGTCCTATGACCTGCAAAATCTATTAATAGGTGAGAAAAAAATTAACTAGTGCAGGCAAAAAAGTTGATCCCAAATCTTGAACATTTTCTATCGGAGGCAATGAAAATGGATTGGGCAACAAAGTTGAATCCTTTATCTTTCTTCTCCCATGCCACTAATTCTCTTTCTAGCAAATCAGATCAGTGGGCTGAAGGGACTGGGGGAGGATGAGGATGGTCTGATGGAGGCGGAGCCCTCACCTCTCCAAGCTATGGGCATCACAGAACCAAGGGTAAAGGACAGGAGAGATGGCAGGACGATCAACATAATTTCATCTCCTTGGACATCAGAAGGGATAGGATCGGTGGGTAATTCCTAGAGGTCCTGCTGATCCACAGGGCACAATACACAGGGCAAAGATTTTTGAGATTACCTGAAGCTCTAAAAATGTGCAGGTGATACTGGACCCTTTAAATTTTCTTATTTTGGTAAAATATACACCCCATCAAATTTAACATCAGAACATTTGAAAGCATACACTTCCATTGCATTAACTCCATTTCTGTGTTGTGAATCACCACCATCCATCTCCAGAATTTTTTCCTCTTCCCAAACTGAAACTCTGTCCCCCTTGAATACTAACTCACCATTCTCCCCTCTGCCCAGCCCCTGACAACCACCATTCTATTTTCTGCCTCTATGAATTTGGTGCCTCTAGGTACCTCATGTAACTGGAATTATACAGTATTTGTCATTTTGGGATGGGCTTATTTCACTTAGTATCATGTCCTCAAGGTTCACCCGTGTTGTAGTATGAGTCAGAACTTCCTTCCTTTTTAAAGCCGAATAATATTCCAGTGTATGTGTATAGCACATTTTGTTTATCCGTTCATCCATGGACACTTGGGTTGTTTCCACCTTTTGGCAATTATGAATAATGCCACTATGAACATGGGTGTACAGCTATCTGTTTGAGTCCCTGCTTTCAATTCTTGTGGCTATAGACCCAGAAGTGGACTTGCTGGATCACATGGCAATTCTGTGTTTAATTTTTTGAGGAACCGCCATATTGTTCTCTGTAGAGCCTGCACCATTCTGATGATCACGGTAGTGCAGATCCTCATAGGAGGCGAACCTGGAGAAGACGTGAACTTTATCTTTGATCCCCGTGTCCCGTATCTTTGACTTTTTAGTGCTGGGGAGTGTTAGCATGCCTCTGCTTAGGTTCCCCACCTGCAGAAGGAAGATGGCAATTACTCTTCCTCTCAGGAAAACGAGGGACTATGGGAAGTATTACTGAGATTGGCTAAGAGAAGAAATTTGGTTCAAAATACCTTGAGTTCTAGGGCCAGAGCCTGTGCCCATGCCCTTCCTTTCTCCAGCCCTCCTTCCACTTGCACAGGTCAGGGGTGGTGGCGGTTGGGCTGGAGAGGGTCTTATATCCTGCTTATCACACGTGGATTATCAAGGACCTTCTGTGAGGCCCTGGTATAAAGGACCATCCTCAGCGACCAGACCATTGTGCCTGCATTTCTGACTCTTGTTTCAACTTGCCGTGTTCCCTTTCCCTTGGTGTGGGATGGAGTTCCATAGAGAGACTGTCCACTGAAGGACTGGTTCATCGAAATCCAATCAAGATTTCAGGAAGAACGTGATGGCTCCATTCTTTCCCTCTGTCTCTCCCTTCTCGTCCCCTGGTCAGGTCTTATTCAGGATGTCAAAAGCTTGGCCATTTCTAGAACACATTTTCACTCTCTGATCCACATCAGGGCTTGTCGAAAGAGGGAAGGCCCCATACTGGGCTGTCATCGAGGAACAGAATTGGTGTCCTGTCCTTGGGAAGGCTGCCCAAGGCTGGATCTCACCCCTCTGGCACTGTGGACAGGCTGGCCTTTCGGGGAGCTCCTGCCCGAGCTGCTGTGGTGTCCTCGGAAGGAGGCGGGGTGCTGTGGAGAAACAGGGAAGCAGAAGGTACTGATGCTCCAGCCGGAACTCTGGCAGTGACTCGGTCACAGCTCAAGGAGGGGTCACTCCCGAGCAGCTCTGCTGTATTTTTGGCCATGCTGCTGGCAGCGGGGAACCGTCTACACAAAGCCTCTTGTCCGTGTAGGATCAGAAACGGGGAGCAAGGACTCCTCGAGGCTCACTGGAAGGTGTCTCAGAAACAAGGTCACACCTGTATCTGCCCGCAAAGATTTTCCTCTGTTTCCAAAGCATCAGCTGGTAAAATTAATTAATCTTCAGTGGCCCTGTCCTCTGAATGATGGCTGGAAGGCAGAAGGGAGTTCCACGGGCTGTGCCCCCCAGCCCCGCCTCCTGGCCAGGCCAGGCCTCCCGGGCTCGGGCTCGGCCCCTCGGAGATGACTCTCCCTCACTGGAGTGAGGCCCCGCGGCAGCCCGGGATCCAGCTGCCTTGTTCACGGCTGCTTCCTCGGCACCTGGAACAGTGCCAGGCCCGGGAGGCACTCAGTATTCGTAGAATGAATGAATCCACAGCTGAAATCTGGCCTGGGCTGGAGAATGGGCCGGCCTCCTGTTCTAGAGACAGACACTGCTGGAGAAGGAGCTGCCACGGAGAAGCGCTTTGCAGTTCCATTCAGAGAAGGCCGTGGACTGGAGATAACCAGTGTTATTATTCCCTCCGGTCCTTCTGTACCTGAGTCATCACTACCCTTAGACACAGGAGGAAGCAAAATATTGCAGGCCTTCTATGGCCTTCGGGGGAGGGGGGTGGGGGGAGTGGGGGAGAGTATTACAATGTGCTAGGTAAGGCTGTCACTTTCTGGGTATGGGAAGGGGGGTCCCCTTTGAGGCAAATTTGCGTATATTTGCATAGCTGTGCCCACCTACACCCTAACCTGCAAAGGGACACCCAGCTCTTCCCACCTATAAACAGACTAATCCCCCTGCTTTCTCCTTTGCAGGATGTGCTGAATCAAAATTTAACTGCCAATGTTCTAGAAATCTTGGGGGGGGGGACACAAAATGAACATGCCATTTACATTTTAAATTTTAAAAATGTCACTTTTAGTTTACATTTTTTTATAAGTAGGAGTATATTTTGAAGACTTTCCAGGAGATCAGACGAGAGACAGGGAAATAGTCAAAGGTCAAATCGATCCTGAATCTTCAGTTGCAAAGAGGATTGGATCTCCTGTTTTTTTCCTGTATTTGTGTGCGTGCAGTAGGGCTCCTAACCTGATCCTAATAAGAAGGCTCGGAGAAATTGGGTCTCTTCATTTTTCAAGATCATCACACATTTTCCGAGGGGAAAATGGACTCTCACTTTGGAAAACATAAAACCATGTTTGCTTTATGTCCCTTAGAAAACAGCTCCTCGCGTCGGGCGGAGGCAGGCAGGCAGACAGGCGGGCTGGGCGCTGGAAGCCGGAGCCCAGCGCTGCAGCGTGTTGTGTAACCCGCCTGAGAATCACGTTGCACTGACGAGATCCGCAGGCTTTTAGTGCAATAATAAGCTTGATCTTTTTTATTCAAATACAAGGAACAACCACAGCCGGCTCCAAGTCACGTGGCCCGGTCACATGGTGCCGAGACCCAGAGACCGGCTGGCAGTCATTAACCAATGCTTACTCCCAGGGAGAAAATGCAGGTTTTAAAGCCCCGAGCTCTGTTTTTGCAAAAGCAGCAGCCCTAGAAGAGAAGGTATACATGGTGGGTGGGGTGTCTGGAGCGTGCTGAGGGCTTTCCAAGGAAAGGGAAAGAGGCACCAAGCCCTCCCCGGTGTTGTGCGGCTCCCCCCGGACAAACTTGCCCGGGGTCAGCCCCTGTCCCCAACCCGGAGGAGCCGCGGGGCTGAGCATCCCGGGCGGCGCGCGGAGGGAGGGGCGGGCAGACTGGGCGCGGGGCCCGGGCATTTGCGTAATGGAGGACACGGTTCTGAAATGAGCAGAAGGCTCCATTTGCTCCCCTTTGTGAACTTCGTGCCTTCTAGGGGTCGGCGGAGTTCGGGTAGGGGGTGTGGGGTGGGCAAGGGCAGGGGGAGCTTGTGGGCGCGTCTGGCGTTTTCATTAAAATGAAAACCAGCCTCCAGAATGTGGTTCCTTTAAGTCTTCCTGTGGTAAGAACAGAAACTGCAAGGGCTCTGCCTACCTGAATGTTTCCTTGTTCAGTCGTTTGAATTTAGAAAGAAGTTCTTTCACTTTCTCCAACTTGTATTGCGTTCCTTTGTGCTTTCAAAAACTAATTAGCCGGCGGAGTTTGTTTGATTTGGGTGTAGAAGCGACCACAGTGAGCGTGAGTAGAGTTTAGAATCTCTTGCTGGAGGGTAGGGATAGATAAAGTACAGATAAAAGACTGGCAGAAACTGGCTTTTTTTTTTTTTATTATTATTATTTTTTAAGCTAGGTGTGTTTTATTTCACATGATTAAAAAAAGTACTTTCCCCAAAACACCATGCAATATGGACTCAGCCTGGCGAGAAAATCCACCAATATAGTGTGGAGACTTATATACTTACTTCATTTCAATCTTTTCAGAAAGAACAGATATGTAAGGAATTTCCAGTTTTCCAGGTTCACTGTCTGAAATATAATTTCAGGAAATTTAGTTTGTTAGGGAGTTCAGTTGTCTCTGTTCTCACCTTTTCCCCCACTCTACCCTCTTGAAAAAGATAAAAGTATGTGACTTTAAGGGATGGGCCCAGGTTTTGTAGGGCCTGAAGCTTAACAATCCAAGAGGCCCTTTTGAAGAGGATATAAAATTACATGTACAAAATTAGGTATTAAAGTATCCCCAAATTCAGAAAAATATGTATTATTCGCTTACCACATCTCTGATATCCTTTTTGTCCTCTCTTTTGGGGGGCATGTTTCTTAGTCGGCCTCAAATTTCATCCTGACCAGTTATCAATTTTAAATGTGCCTATAGTTGTACAAGCTTGATGGTTGGAAACATTTTTCCAGGCCAGCTTCTGATGAGTCTGTTCTGGCTCTGTCTGTCCCACATCTTGATTTTCCTCCGCCGGCCCACACTACCTCCCGTGCCAGACACTGCAGGACACCCTCATCCTGCGATATGACCTCTGGATCCGAGCCTTTGCATCTCCACGCCGGGTGGGTCAGCCCAGTGGGCCATAGGAATATTGCTGGAAACCTTCCCTACTTGAGAACAGCCGGCAGTAACTAAACTGTCCATATGGTTTATAAATTTATAAAAATCTCTTAACCTCAAGTAAAGGTATCTCTGATTCCAGTTCCTTTTAGCCAGATCCCAAAAATGCCCATGGCTGCTCCAAAGTCATCCAAAAGGATGGGAAATGTGGCCCAAAGGAAGTCAGAGTACAAAGAGGCAGCGGTCTTAAGCAATCAAAGCAATCAAGGTCAGAGTATCTTACCACCGCCAAGTTTACAAAAGCAAATGGCCATGAATGTGTTGCTGGGGCTCCTGCGTGGGTGAGAGGCTTGGAGATTCCTTTTCATCAGCTTCGAGGTAAATCTGTTTCTGGTGACCCTGGGTGCATCATACGTACATCTCAGGGAGTCATTTTCTGGGTCCCAGAAGCAAAGATCCTCTTGTGTGAGGCAAGCTTGCTTATCTGGACATCTCGTGGGCATGATTTGTCAAAGTAAATTCCATTAATAAAAAGCTTCTGTTGGGCTCTGACTCAGCCCCTCGCCCGTTGCCTTCACCCAACCAGCCTCTCAGGGAAAACCGATCGCCCTCTCCACACGTGCGAGGGAAGGGAGGAGGGGAGGAGCTGGGCCAGGGCATTTATTCCGTGTATGTTTATTCCGTGTATGTTTGTTTCGCGTGTTTTCCGTGCCCAGCCCTACCGAGTGCTTTTGTCACACGCATCACACCCTGTACTTCCCGGGACGACCCTGTGGAGTGGCTGCGACGAGTCCTGCTCTGCAGATGAGACATGGAGGCACAGGGAGAGGGCTTTCTGCCTGCAGTCACTTGGCGACAGCATTTCCAAGCGGCACCCCGGAACCGGGGCTGGCTGACTCCCCAGGCTGGTTCTTTCGTGACGGAACTCCGACCTTAAACTTTTCATGAAGTGAATGCAGCACACGTCTTGTTTTAGTTTCTCTGGTGGAGCTGACTTTATTTGCAGCAGTATCCGGTTATAGCTCCCCTTCCTTTGCGTCCGTTCTTGCAGAGCATGATCTCACTGCCTGCTAAAATAATTAGGGAGTGGAGCCAACGGGATTCCTTGACCAGCTTTAAAGTTCCTCTCTTCCCCTCTGATGCTGATGTTCTAGGGATTTGCTCCTGAAATGTGCCACCCGCCCTTACGCTGCCCATCCAAAAGAGTCACCTTGTTGAATCACTTGCCTAGCTTGTCAGGACAGTATTTTGAATTTGGAGTGGCTTGCCAACGTGCTGTTTATGGGGAAAAGGAGGCTGTCAGTTCAGACAATCCGCAAGTGCGCTAATTAGCTGGATGGAAAAGCAGGCGGTAGCATCTCCCCTGCAGATGAGAGAACCCATCTGATCCAGTTTCCTGACTGCGGTAGCAGTGATTTTTTTCCTCCCAGGCTAGGCTGGGGACCGGGGCTCCAAAGCATTACGGACTCCTTTAGCTCGGGGTCTCTCCCCTTCTACACCACTGACCTCTGGAGCTGGATTGGAGCTGGGTGGGCTGGGGGTGGGGGGGTGGGGGGAGCTGGCTCCTGCCTTGTAGGATGTTTAGTAGCGTCCTTGGCTGCTATGGAACGCTAACGACCCCTCCCCCCCCCAGCTGTGGTAATCAATAATATCTTCACACATTGCCAGATGTCCCTGGGGTGGGGGCAACATTGCCCCTGGTTGAGAGCCACTTCTTGAGCCCTGTCAACAGACGGCCACCAACAGCTTCCAGTTGTGTTGATTCTTAAGGTGTGGGGGCAGGGGACAGAGTGGCTTTTGGCTCTCATGGGGCGGTGACTCACAGTGGGAATGTTCTAAGATAGACACAGGGCTCACGGCGCCAGCCCTCCTGCATGAGACTATTGTGAGGGAAAAGGTAAAACCTTTGAGGATAGAAGCGCGCTCATTTCTCCAGTCAATTAGCCTAACTGACGTTGAGGTGGTTACCTGGGTAGTTAAGAGTTCTGTGGTCAGAGGGCGCCTGGGTGGCTCAGTTGGTTAAGCGACTGCCTTCGGCTCAGGTCATGATCCTGGAGTCCCGGGATCGAGTCCCGCATCGGGCTCCCTGCTCGGCAGGGAGTCTGCTTCTCCCTCTGACCCTCTCCCCTCTCATGTGCTCTCTTTCTCATTCTCTCTCTCTCAAATAAATAAATAAAATCTTAAAAAAAAAAAAAAGAGTTCTGTGAATGCAGAATCTGTTTCTGGTGACCCTGGTTTGAATCCCAGCTTTGCTCTTAATTAGCAGTGGGATTTTGGATAAGTGACTTTACCTACCCGTGTTTCGGTTTCCTTATTTGCGATATGGGAATGAGAATATCCGTATCGTAGAGTCGTTTAAAGAATTCCGTGAGATAATGCATGTGCTTGATGCATAGTAAGTACTTAACCCATGTAACCCACTTTTAAATTTCTGGACCAATCTTTGATGATGATGATGATTGTTTTGTTTTAATGTAGATAAGTATGTCTCTGCCCAGATTCTCCAGATAATTGTGTCAACCTCCTGCTTGGTGATTCTGGAAACAGTGTACCAAGTAGCAACTTTAGAGTCTCCTTCTTGCTCTTTTTTTTTTTTTAATTTAATTAATTTATTTATTTATTTTTAAGATTTTATTTATTTATTTGAGAGAGAGAGAATGAGACAGAGAGAACACATGAGAGGGGATAGGGTCAGAGGACGAAGCAGACTCCCTGCCAAGCAGGGAGCCCAATGCGGGACTCGATCCAGGGACTCCAGGATCATGACCTGAGCTGAAGGCAGTCGCTTAACCAACTGAGCCACCCAGGCGCCCTTATTTTTTTATTTTAAGTAGGCTCCACACCCAACATGGGCTTGAACTCACAACCCCAAGAACATCCTTCTTGCTCTTTATGGGAAGTACAGATGCTCTCTCCCTGAGATCGTCCATGGTTATCAACAAAGCTCTGCTGTCCTGAGAAAGTTCTGCTCACCACCCTATCAGGATAAGCCTCTTGGTCTACAATGTGCTTGCTCAGCTCATGCTGAGCTTGAGGTGTTTTGCAAACATTTTTAACCCCATCTTGTCCATGCAAGGATTTACTAATATATACTAATATATATATAATAATGTATACTATATATAAAATATAATAATATATACTAATACATACTATAATTGCTAATATATATGCATATATATTCAATTCCAAACGAGATAATTAAAAAAAAAGGAAATCAGTGAAAAATCATGAATGTTGCCCTTGTGTATGGACTGAGTCAACATTAGAGAAGGTTCAAAAGGACAAAGGGTAATTGTATAATATATAAAAGCTGCCTTGCTTCTTTGGTCAATAATCAGCAAGAGATAGGACAAGCAATAGACAGAAACGAAAGGGTTCAGAGTGTCACAGCTCGGAGGCTCACATCAACAAAGAGTCTACCAGCCTCTGTCAGGAGCATGCCAGGAGTTTGAAGACACAGAGGCTGGAGTGATGGTGTGCGTGCTGGAGGCCATGGATGTTTCCTCTGTACAAGGCCCCCTTTGAGTGGGCCTGACTTCAAAGTACAGCGGGCTGGTGGAGATGAAGTTAAAGAGAGTCTTACAATATTTGCAGATACTCTCTCTCTCAATGTGTTTTCAGTGCAGAAAAAAGACCCAAATTTATTGGGGGAAACACGCCCGAGAGAACATGTATCAGTGAGGAGGAGGAGCATGGGCTTGAGTTTAAAACACTCCTGGTTTGATGGACATCAATCTGAGGGCTGCCGGTGGAAACCCCTCCTAGGTAACTGGGATGACAAAGTGCGGTCAGAACAGCCTTTCAGGACCTGACCTGCTTCTACATGGAGGAGCTTCTGAACATGAAGAATCTTGCAACTGCCTGGCAGCCTGTCATTATTGCCCCGCACATGTGATGTGTAAGCACAGATCTGTAAACGTGGGGATCGGTCTTACAATTCCGAGGGCACGAACAGATGGTATAGTTACAACCAAGACTAGATCCTTCTGCAGTCTTTCGGACACAAGGAAAGAGTGACTTCCTTGGAGGTTGGAGCTCTGCAGAGCGGGAGCCGAAAGCAGCCTAGACATGCACAGGAGTGGGGCTCCTGGGTGGCGCAGTGAGTTGAGCGTCTGACTTGTGATTTCGGCTCAGGAAGGGATCTCAGTGTCCTGGGAATCCAGCCCCGTAGCCCCGTGTTGGGCTCCTGGCTCAGCGGGGAGTCTGCTTGTCTCCCTCTGCCTCTGCCCCGCCCCCTGCTCACGTGAGCTTTTTCTCTTTCTCTCTCTAAAATAAATAAATAAATCTTTAAAAAATTTTTATTTATTTTTAAAATATTTTATTTATTCGAGAGAGAGAGAGAGCACAAGCAGGGCGAGGGGCAGAGGGAGAAGCAGATTGCCCAGGGAGCAGGGAGCCCCATTTGGGGCTCGACCCCAGGGCCCTGGGATCATGACCTGAGCCAAAGGCAGACGCTTAACGACTGAGCCACCCAGGTGCCCCTTAAAAACTTTTTTAAAAAGAGGCACACAGGAAAGCCGGTTCCATCCCAGGGGCTATTTGCTTCCCTTTCCTCTAACTTTTTCTAGTCCTGCAAAGCCCAAGGCCTTGGAATTCCAGCCAAACCTACTGACCAATGTAGAAAAATGAGCAAGGAGAATTGGCCAGGCAGCTGGCCCAGGCACCAACTCAGAATTCACCATTAGGATTGAGCGCTGGTGGAACTTACATCCGTAAGTCCACGTGATTACTGAATAAACCTTAGAAGTTAGCTATGATAGGTCAGCTGAGGATGTAAAATGACATTTTAACATAGTATGTATTTTTTTTAAGTTTTTTATTTTTATTTATTTTGGGGGGTGGGCAGAGGGAGAGGGCAAGAAAGAATCTTAAGCAGGCTCCATGCCCAGCACAGAGTCCCACGCAAGGCTCCTTCTGGGGCTGGATCTCAGGACCCTGATATCATGACCTGAGCTGAAATCAAGAGTCAGGCACTTAACTACTGAGCCACCCAGGCACCCCCAAAGTTATTTTTTTTAAATTTATTTATAAGTACTCTCTATACCCCACATGGGCTTGAGACTCACAACCCTGAGATCAAGGGTCACATGTTCTTCTGACTGAGCAGCCAGGCGCCCCATAGTATGTACTTAAAAAAAAAAAAAACACTTTTATTTTGCAGTAATTTTAGACTTACAGAAAAGTAAAAATAGTACAGAGGATTTTCATATACCCCTCACCCAACTTTCCCTAATGTTTACATCTTATATAATTATAGTACAGTGATCAAAACCAAGAAATTAATACTATTAAATAAACTATGGGTTTATAAGGAGTTTGCCATTTTTTTCACTAATGCCCCCTTCCCAGGATCCCACATTGCATTTAATTATTTCTCCTTAGTTTCCTCCAATCTGTGACAATTCCTCAGTCCTTCCTTGTTGTTCATGATTTTGTCACTATTGGAAAAAAAAAATACCAGTCAGTCAGTTATTTTGTAGAATATCCCCCCACTTGGGTTTGCCTGTTGATTTCTCATGAATTTTTAGCAAGGACACCATAGAAGTGATATACACTTCTCAGGGCATCAGACCAAGGGATTCATGATGTGGATACTTTCCTAGAAGTGGTGATGTTTACCTTGATTGCTAGACTAAGGGGCTGGGTTTCTCTGCTGTAAAGTTACTGTTTTTCCTTTTTTAGTTAATAAATATCTTGAGGGAGATACTGTTAGATTGTATAAGTGTCCTGTTTCTTCTCAAATTTCTGCCCATTAATTGTGGCATCTGCTGGAGAATCTTGCCTACAACAATGATTTCTGTGGCGTTGTAATGGCGAGTCTGTATTTTCCTCATTTCTTCTACAATTGTTAATTGGAATTCTTCCGTAAGGAAGAGCTGCCCCTTTCCCCCTCATTCATTCATTCATTCATTCATTCATGTGTTTATATTAGTATGAACTCATGGGTATTTATTTTATTCTATGGGCTATAATCTAATTACATTATCATTTATATTGTACCTCAGATTGTTCCAGCTTTGGCCATTGGAAGCGCTTGCAGGTTGGGTCCTGTGTTCCTTGAATCCTGTGCCTTCATCTTTTTTGGGCACTTTCTTACCTTCTGAAATCACAAGATACTTCATGTCTCTGCTCTCTCAGCTGGCTCAGCCACTTCTCAAGGAGCCCCGGTGCCCTTTAAAGGATCATAGTATTTAAAGACCAACATCTGGGCACTAGGTGGGCTCATTGTTTTTGGGGTGTCATGGCTTCTAGGCCTTCTCAGCAGGCCGAGCTAGGAAATATATGTATGTATAATAAGGCAAGTATATTACACATATATTTTTATTTCTTTATCTATTGAACTGTATACATATTTAAAAGAACATGAGCGTTTGTACCGATAGCCCCGATTCCAACCCAGCACCACAGGGTTTACTCCAGCCTTTCTGCTTTCCCTATCTGTAGCTTCTTCCTCTGCCGGTGGGAAGCCTGGTTCTCATGACCGACACCGTATTTACTGTTCTGTCCAACCCTAGTGTAGGCATAAAGTAATTTGAGAATTGCTAACCCACAGTCTTCTGAGTAACGAATGCAGTATTTGCGTAGAATTCTTTTTGTCTTAAGCCTTACAGTCTCCTGTTAAAATAACTGTTTTCCCAAAGTTCCAAAGTTCTTTTCTTCACCCCTTTCAGTGTGGTTATGTTAGTAATTTGTAATACACTTAGGTTAATTTGTTATGGTGTGTATTCCTTTTGGGCTCCCTCCCATACCCTGATTCATTTGGTTTTTTAAATTTACATACAACAATCTTCACACTTTGTGGTATACAGGTCTGTGGGTTTTTTTTTAAGATTTTATTTATTTGTTTGAGAGAGAGAGAGTGCGTACATGAGCTGGGGGCGGGGCAGAGGGAGAAGCAGACTCCCCACTCGATCCCGGGACCCTGAGATCATGACCTAAGCCTAAAGCAGCCACTTAACTGACTGAGCCACCCAGCTTACCCCCCTCCCGCCGCCTTTTAAAGATCTTATTTGTTGAGAGAGAGAGACTGTGGGTTTTGACAAATGCACAGGGTTGTGTATCCACCACCAGTCATGACACAGAATAATTCTACCACAAAATTGCCCTCACGCAGTCAACCCCTCCCTGAACCTCATCCCCTGGCAGTCACTGATCTGCTTTCTGTCCCTGTAGTGTGGCCTTTTCCAGAAAGTGCAATGAATGGAATTATGTAATAGTCTTTTGGATCTGGCTTATTTCACTTAGGAAAATGCATCCAGGGGTCAGCCATTCAATTATTTGTTCCTTTTTATTGTTGGATAATACTCCACTCATTAGGCACCTCAAGTGTCTGTTGCCATTGCTTCACACTGACTTGAGTCACAGCTGGGTCTTCCAGAAGAAAAAATGATGCTCATACTGCTGGTTTGGTGGTACTCCGGATTCTGGTCTCCTTTCTCCATCTGCCTGCTGCCATTTACTTTTCAGATTCTCTGAAGAGATGCTGCATCGTTCTGCCCAGGTTTTATAAAGGCAATCCATGGGAGAGTCCAGGCAGAGGGTGTGTTCACCATCGTACCCAGACTAGACCCTCTGTCCTTTGTCTTTTTGCTTTTAGAAGTCTGAAGTCAGTGTGTTTCCTGATCCTTGTAATTGATCTATTTCATCTTCATGGAAACGCCTAGGATCATTTTTTGTTCCCAAGGGGTCCCCAGTGGTTACAAATTGCCCAATGATGTCCTTGGACAATTTTCATCCATTGTGTTGGGTACTTGGAGGACCCTTTCATTCTAGAATGGCATGTCCTGTTCTAGGACAACTACTTGAATAATTTTGTCCATGATTTTCCTTCTATTTCTCTCTTCTCTCTTTCTGAGGTTTCTTCTATTATTTAAATGTCAGACTTCCTGGACTCATCCTCTACTTTCCTCTTCTCCTTCATTTTCCATCTCTTTGTCTTTTTGCTATAGTTTCTGGGATATTTACCATCATCTTTATTTTCTAGTCTCTCTATTTTGTCATCTGTGCAGTTGTTTTTAGTTTCCAAGAGCTCTTTTGGCGGTTGTTCTCTACGTTTCTTCTCTTTCTTTTTTTTTTTGAGAGAGGGGGAGTGGGGGTGGGGGAGAGGCAGAGAGAGAGAGAGAGAGGGAATCCTCAAGCAGACTCCCCACTGAGCACGGAGCTTGATGTGGGGCTCGATCTCACAACCCTGAGATCATGACCTGAGCCGAAATCAAGAGTCAGACCGACTGAGCCACCCAGGCACCCCTCTCCTTCTTTTTTATAGCATTCCAGTCTTCTTACTTTGATCTTCTGTCATCTCTTTGAGGACATTAATGATTTGGGGGAAAGTTTTCTTCTCCCTGCATAGACTCCAGGTTGCCTTTTTTTTCTGTTTGTGGTACAGCTATGTCCATGATAGAGTTGAGAACAAACAAGTTAACTTGGAAGCTCTGAGGTTAAGGCAGGGGTTTGCTGACTGTGAGCTTCACTGTGGGGTGAGCTGGCTGGGTGGACTATTTGTTGAACATTCCCTAATTTTAGTATCTTTGGGTGGTTTCTCTGGGACTGGTCAGATTCTCCGGTGCAGAACTTTAGTCTCCTGCTTGGAAGCTTAATGTCTGGTGGCCAAAGTTCTGGGAGCTAAGTTGGGGAAGGAGAGCCGGGGGTCTCAGCACCTGGCACTCATTGTGTATACTGTCATTTGATCTTCTTGGTTTTGACACAGTGCGTCCAAGTTCCCAGTCCACAGACTTCTATTTTACACTCTTAGGAGGGTGAAATCTCTAAGCTATGGTTAGATGGGGTAAAAGTAGTCTCCCCGTGTACAGAGTGGGGGCAGGAAGCTAGAGACGTGTGTCTCTGGGGGCTTTCACCCAGTCCTATTTTAGCCACCCTGTTTGTGCCTCCATTTCCAAAGGTACCTGGTGCTGTTGGTTCCTGAGTTTTTTTGAAGATTCTCTAGTGTGAAACAAGCTCATTCTTCGCTTTATCTACTGCCAACTCAAGGCCGGTAAGTCCTTTATCACCTGCTTCCTAGCTTCTCATATGTTGTTGCTGTTTTTTCCTCTCCTGTCCCGCCTGCCTGTGTGGGGTGTGTCTGTAAACAATCTCTTTACTGTAGTTTTAGTGTATTTTGGGAGGAAGCAAGTTAGATGTGATATTCACTCTTGCATCCTAAAAAGGAAGTCTAGAATGTATTTTTTTAAATATCGGAAATCATAACTCTTAATGCTAAAATGGGACTTGGAATACCACGTTTGCTGGGCCTCAGTTGGGGACAGATGACTTGTACAAAGCCACATAACTAGTAGGGAAGAACAGCTTTCGAACCTGGGACCTGACTTGCCTAATTTTGTTTGTACTATACCAGCACGGTGCCCTTTATGATCATTATGAAATAACATTAAAAAACCTTTTATTCTGAACTAGTGTAAGACTCATGAAAAGTTCCAAAAAAATAGTACAGAGGGTTCCCATGTGGCCTTTGCTCAGCTTCCCCCAACAATAGTCTTATAGACAATAGTACATTGTCAAAACCAGGAGCTTGACGTTGGCACACTACTCTGATGAAGGTCAGGTACAGACTCTTAAGTAACATTCTGAATGTATGAAATTTGTGTATTCTGCTAAGCAAAAGCCAGAAGAGGACTCAATCTTTTCTTACTAAGGAGGCTACAATCTAAATAGACATACGAAGATAACTCACCAAATAACACTCAAGTACAGTCCAAAATATATTTTAGAGCCGTCTTCCAGAAAAGCGAGAGGTGGTGAAAACAGGATGGGCTTTGAAATCAGACGAATCTAAGTCCGAATCCAACTTCGCTGCTTAAGATTTGTGGGTCCCTGGGCAAGGAATTTCCCTGAGCCTCATTTTCTTAATGTAAAATGGTGAATATTATTATCTACTTCTTAACGTGGTGAGAATGAAATCATGTAGATTATAGTCTAGAATAGTGCTTGGTACATAGTAGCTCTTCAATAAATGGTCACCATAATAATTATTAATAAAATAATAATCCTTAATAATCATAACCCTGTAGTGGTCCGCTTGATCTCGTGTCCAGCTCAAACACCAGGTAGGTTTCTACCTCCTAATTTGCTCTGTCGGGTTTAAATAGAAATCAAAGAACGGTTCCTCGTGAAGAGAGGCCTCAGAGGGCACCATGACTTGCCCAAATTGGTGGCACGGGTGTGTCCTCTAAGCCTCCTAATCATCCACGTCAGTATTTCAGTCAAGTATGGAAAGATGGTCAAACATTTAACTAAATGCACATAATTTACCTTTTCTTCTAAAGAAAACTTTGGAAAATAACTAGGATTCTTTTAGTTGTAGTACAAGGTAAAGGTGCGTACCTAACGGCCAAAAGGATGCTGTTTATCTCTTGACCACGTTATCACTTTACAAGCAGTTTGGCTCAAGCCCAGAAGACACTTGTTCCTTTCCCAGGACTCCCCCGAGGCCCAGCCCCCTCCATTCCACATGCAAGTCCAAGGGTCCCAGCCCATAGAGGAAGTGGCCATCACAGGCACAGCAAGAAAGCTTTGGAATTAGAAACCCATGCAAATTCTAAATTGAGCCTTGTTTGATTATCTGAACAAAAACACTTGCAAGTCAGTGTGTGAACTAGCCACTTGGGGCTTTTCAAAGGCCCACACTTGGGCCCCACTCAGCAGGTGGTTGTCCAATGAGCATCCTGCTTTACATCACACCTGATCGCCCACCGGCCTAACTCTGGCTTGAATTTCCTGCCCTTGGCATCAACAGAAAGGGGGGGTTCACAAAGGCAGCAGCTTCCGGTTTGGCCCCATAGCAAGGAAGGAGCTCTGCTTGCAAACTTGGCCATTTGCTTAAATTGTAAAGTCAGGACTTGCCTTTGGGGGTCGGGGTGACCCTGCAGTCCATTTGGGTCCACCCAAGCCGGCTGATGGTAAGACAGGACCTGAGGATAAAGAAAAAGCTACTTTGTGATCCTGTCTCTTTTCCTGTTCCGATTGCCTGTTATTTGAACGAATAACTTCCAGGCCTTCCTTTATGTCTCCAACCGTGTTCCTTCCCAACCATCTCACAAAAGATCACGTTTCCTTCTGCCGGTTTACCTCGTCTGTCTGGGGGGTTTTTAGGGACTCAGGCATAGCTTTTGGTAGTTCAGTAGACCTGCTAATTCAAGAAATTCTCTCTTCTATTAATCATGCAATTCACATCACTAGAATATTCTCAAAGAAATTAGGCTACATCTAAATAAACGGTGTGGTAAGTGCTGTAACATAAATGGAAAACAGTGTTTATTATGGGCTGAATTGTGCCACCTCCCTCATGTTGAAATCCCAACCCCCAACACCTCAGAATATGACTGTATTTGGAGACAGAGATTTTAAAGAGGTGATTAAGTTAGAAGGAAGCCTTTTGGGTGGGACCTAATCCCATGACACAGGTGCATGGACAGAGGGAAGACCATATCGGTGGCCATCTAGAAGTCAAGGAGACAGGTCTTGGAAGCAACCAACCCTGTTGACACCTTGATCTTGGACGTCTAGCCTCCGGAGCTGTAAGGCAATAAATCTCTGTTGCTTAACCACCCAGTCTGTGCTTCTTTCTCATGGCAGCCCTAGCCGACAGTACATGGTTCAATCATAACTGCGCTGTGATTTTAATCCCTCCATTCACAAAAGTTAATGGGCCCCGATTTTTTAAAAATCACCATGTAAAGCGAGTCTGCTTGTTTTCTTTTTCACAGCTTAACTGAGGGATAACTCACATCCAATAAACTGTACATACTTTAAGTGTACAATCTGATAAATGTTGACATCTCTCTACACTCATAAAACCATCAACACAATCAAGATAATGAACATACCTGTCATCTTGAATAAGTTTCCCTGAGCTCCCTTGTACTCTTTCTGTCCTTCCCTTCTCCTTCCCCATTTTCCGGGCCACCACTGCATCTGCTTTCTGTCACTAGAGATTAATCTGCCACTTCTAGAGTTTTATATAAATGGAATCATATAGCATGCATTCTTTTTTGTCTAATTGCTTTCACTTTGTTTAATTATCTGGAGATTCATCCAGGTGGTGGTGTATTTCAATAGTAGTATTTTTTTTTTTTTTTTTAAGATTTTATTTGACAGAGAGAGACACAGCGAGAGAGGGAACACAAGCAGGGGAGTGGGAGAAGGAGAAGCAGGCTTCCCTGTGGAGTAGGGAGCCTGATGCGAGGCTTGATCCCAGGACCTGGGATCATGACCTGAGCCAAAGGCAGACGCTTAACTGAGCCACCCAGGCGCCCTCAATAGTAGTATTACATGGTATGCGTTCGCCAGAGTCCCTCCATTCACCTGCAAAAGGACTCTTGAAGGCCTGTTTAGTTTTCTTTCTAATAAAAAAGAAATTTTCATTGATTAATGATACAACGTGATTACCAAATTGTCTTTGTTTACTGTCTTATCCATGTTATTTTATTTTAAACGTAGGAAAATAATTGTAATAGCTTTTCTGATGATTGTGAGGGTCCCTATCGTTTTCCAATGGGGGTTTAATCTCTTAGTTATTGGAATGGAATGCCCTAAAATAGGGATTTCAAAACCCTGACCTGGATTTTAGTTGGTTCTGAGTTTTTGTTTTTAACCATAGTGGGGTTTTTTCTCCTTTTTCACCAGATTTAATCAATTTTTTGGCTTACAATTGTTTGAGATTCGGAATAGAGCTGCTATAAACATGCATGCATAAGTCTTCCTGTAGACATATGCTTTCTTTTTGTTCAGGAAAATACATAGAATTGAAATGGCTGGATCATATGGAAGGTGATTTAAAAGGTTTAACCTTTTAAAAATTGCCAAACTTTTCCCAAAATGGCTGTACCATGTTGCACCATCACCGGCGGTCTATGAGAATTCTGTCTCCTTTGCATCTTTGCCAATACTTGGAATAGTTGAGCTTTTTGATTCTAGCCATCCCAGTAGGAATGTCGTGGCATAGCATTGTGCTATTAATTTGCATCTCCCTAATGATGTTGAGTAGCATTGCCGTCCATAGATCTTTTTTTAGATGACATGTCTGCTCAGATCTTTTTGCCTATTTTTTAACTGGGTCATTTGTTTTCTTACGATTGAGTTTTGAGAGTTCATTATGTATTCCGGATGCCGGTCTTTTATCAGATACAGACTTTGCAAATATTTTTTTCTAGCCTGTGACTTGTGTTTTCATTCTCTTAATAGCGTCTTTCAAAGAGCAGAATTTTTAATTTTGATGAAATCCAATTTATCAACCTTTCCTTTTATAGACTGTGCTTTTGGTGTCACATCTAAGAAATCTTTGCCTGATCTTGTCACCAAGATTTTCTTCTATGTTTTCTTCAAAAAGTGTCGCAGTTTTAGGTTTTATATTTGGGATTATAGCCCGTTGTGAGTTAATGTTTCTATATGGTATGAGGTATGAATAAAAATTCTTTTATTTATTTATTTATTTTTGCATGTGGGTGTTGAATTGTGTCAGTACTATTTGTTATAAAGATTGTTCCTCCTCTGATGAATTGCTTTTGCATCGTTGTCATAAGTCAGTTGTCCTTAAATGTATGGGTTTCTTTTTGGACATTTTATTCTATTTTACTGATACTTTTGTCTGTCTTTATGTCAATAGCACACCGTCTTGGTTGCTGTTGCTTTATAGTAAGTGTGGAAATTAAGAAGTGTTAGCTCTCCAACTTTGTTCTTCTGAATGTCCTTTGTAAACAGCCTAATCATTAACGCCCTCATTGCCACTCAGAGATCCCTTTGAGTGGGCTTAATTAATTTCCTCTCTGAATCTCCAAAGGTGGCTCTTAAAATTTGTGCACTTCTGCTCAAGCCCCTACCCTGCCTCTGCTTCTCTCACTCCCTCTTAGTTCTGGACTTTGCCCCTTGCTTGGCCCAAAAGTAGAGGTCATCAGCTGAGACCTTCCATAACTGTTATACTCCCCCAACAATAAGGTTTTCTACATTTGCACTAATCCTTACCTGCTTCCTTCCTAGCTCGGAGAACAATACCAATTATCATAATGACCAGGTAATTATAGTTACAAATACTGGGTTCTTTCTATGGGCCAAACACTATGCACTTTTTATCATTTCTCATTTCGTCTGCAGAAGATCTCTATCCGGTAGAGATACTGTCCTTGTCCTCATTTGACGGAGGAAGAAGTGAAGGTAGAGAAATTCTTTGTGTTTCCCATATTAGGGTAGCTAGTAGGAGTTGGAGTTAGGGTTCAAGCCTGGGTCCGTCTGGTTTCTGTCCTTCCTCCTGTCCAGACCTAATGATCCTGTTAGTACTGTCCATCCCCTGCCCTCCTAGCTCATCAAAAAGCTTGCTCCGTTCAATACCTCCCTCTCCTTTATCTCTTTCCCCTTCCCTTTCTACTTGCTCCTTGCCATCAAGGTGATCATACCAAAACAAGTATCTTCAACTACTGTAAGAAGTTGAAGTTTTCCAAATGTTTATCTGCAGCCAGACTTACATTCTGCAGATTCATGTATTAAGTTGTTTATTACAAAGCTCCACTGGGATATCTCTCCGACACCTCAAACATCAAAGAAAATGTATCACCTTCCTTCCAACCCTGTCCCTCCTCTAGAATTTTCTACCCCAGCCAATGGCTCTTCCAACCATACAGAAGCCCAAGCCAGAAACTGACCGTCAAAAGACTCAGATTTTGATTTCAAAACACAGCTCTGCCACTTACTAGACTGGAGACATTTGAGCCTCAATTTCCCAACCCAAAAAGTGGGAGTAAACATTCTACTTCACAGTGTTGTTTTCTGAGCTAAATGACCAGGTTAGTTGCTCGGTAATTACTACTGTGCTCATCATTGTCGTCATTTTCACCATCATCATATCCTATTACCCCCTCCTTCTTTCCAGTCGCTCTTACTTACCTCCTTACGGTTCCACAGACATAGCCTGCACCATCATTTCAGTTTCTTCAATTTTGCTATTCTGCTAGAAGGTCTTCTTACATTCTAGACCATTGATCACTGAAGTCCCACCCATGGGGCATTAGAAAGCATTAGGACTTCTATTTATGTTCATTTTTAGAAATTTCATCTGTTAAGGTTTTATTTATATGTGTTTTATATATTAACAGAGTATATATAAAATTTAGAAATAAGTGTAACTATTGAGGATACACGTCCAAAAATTTTGGGGAAGCATATATAATAAAAATAGTTGGGAGTTCACCATTCTTGACTGAGTGAAGTGCCCTGTTTTGTTTTCATCCAGAACATCATGGCATTTTGTGAAAACTGGGTGTCTGCCCCATGGACAACATGAAGGCAGGCACTGATCTAATTCGGCTTAAGTTGCCCACAGCAAGTTCTGCTCTCATTGCTTTTAGCGGGAATGGATTTCTTATAGGCTGTTGCCTCGTAGCGAGGTTCTTAACCTTCAGCGCGCATCAGAATCTGCAGAAAGGTTTGTTAGAGCCAAGGTTCCTGGGCCCCGCGCCGGAGTTTCTGATTCAGTGGGCCTGGTGCGGGGTCCGAGAATCTGCGTTTCTACCAAGTGCGCAGGCGCTGCTGATACAGCTGTGCCAGAGGCCGCCCTTTGGGAACCGCTGGGTTACAGGATGGTGATAAGGGCTCCAGACTGGGCATCCTGGACACAACGCCCAGAGTCACACTGCAAAACTGGCTTGGCCAGGTAGTTGCTGCACCTGCTGCTTCCACTGCCAAGCCCCAAGGCCCACTGCCTCTGCTGCAGGCCGGAAACCCGCACAAGCTGGAGACGGTGCGGACGCCGCTCCGTACCCAGGGGTCGGAGACTGACTAGACATTAGTGCCTTTCTCGCCCTTGCTGGAGACGGTCCAAAGCATCTCCACTTCGGTGTGAGACAGGGCAACCTCAGGGACCTCAGGAAAAACTGCTTTTTTTGCTCCTTTTCCTGCTTCTCTTCTTGCTAGGACCTGCACCCCCGCCTTACACACACCTTATAGAACAGATCAGGTATGACATTAACTCCTTGTAAAGGTCAAGGAGTTAATGATTTCTTTGGAGTCTTCCAGCACCATGGATATGATCTAAAGAGTGACTGGGCAGGGTCCACATGAAGCTTTTCCAAGACCATGGACTCACCAGGACCCCTGGCTCCAGGGCATAAGTGATTTATAGAGGACACCTAAACACTCCTTTCTGTTCCTGGGTGCCTGGGAAGACATGTACCCCAGGCCACAGTTTTCAGGAAAAACCCCAGACCCCAAGCAAAGACGAGACTCTCTCTCCTTTTCCTTTCGGAGTCCCCCAGACACTCTGCTATATCTGCTCTCTCTTTATCTTCAATAAACTCTGCTCTCACTTCCTGCTGGCTTATGTCTGATTTCCATCCTGCAGGAAGCCAAGGACCCTCCGGGCTGGTCCAGAGGGACCCCCGCTGGGTCCTCGGACCAGGCCTGCATGTATGGTCTGTAACCAGAGGGGCAGTATAGGGGGGACGCTGACAGCGCCCACACCGCACTGCACACCAGAGCATCTGCCTGGGGTAGCCTGCTATTTTCATAACCGACCTAAGGTTACTTGTGGAATCCCTAGGGCCAGGGAGTTGGGAAAACAAAGACTCAGCATCCCAGACTTTAGTGCCTAGGAAATCTTGCTAGGAGAGGTTGGGGTGGTTTTGAGTGAGGCATCTGTTGTAGAGTGTATTTTTTTTTTTTAAGATTTTATTTTATTTGAGAGAGAGAGAGAGAGCATGAGTGGGGGGAGCAGCAGAGGGAGAGGGAGAAGCAGACTCCCCGCCAAGCTGGGAGTGTGACGTGGGACTCGATCCCGGGACCCTGAGATCATGACCTGAGCTGAAGGCAGACGCTTCACTGACAAAGCCACCCAGGCGCCCCTGTAGATTGTATTTTTCACCTTGCTTTCTGGTACAGGGCCTGAGCCCTAGGACCCGGCACAGAGCGGGCCCTCAGCGGGCCCTTCTTCCTTCTCCTTCCCCTGTGGGCTAGCCTCAGTCACCCGCCTCCAGCATGCCCATGTGCCATGCTTGAGAGTTTGCCCTGCTGATAAAATCTGCCGGGCTCCTGTCTGGGGTCTTCGCTCCGATTTTTTCCACAGTGAGGTGGGCTCTCTGAACACGCTAGGCGTACTGGGGGGAGCAGAATTTTGCAGTGATGGGTCTGCCTCTGACTATCCCCCTGTGGGAGTGTCACCGGGGCTCACCTGGATTCTGGGTCACTGTGATCTCTCCCCAACTCCTTCCCTCCCAGTGCTCATCTGCAGAGACTGGAACCCAGGTGTGGCCCCTCTGTCTTGAGAGGCTCTGAGACCGAGGCCATTCCTGGAAGGAAGATCTGATAGCCTTCCACGAACGAGCTGTAAAACGATTTGGAGTGAACCGTCTCTCCGGGCGGCTTGCAGCTCTTCCAGTGGTTTCCACTGGCATTAGTGGGCAATAGATGCAAACAGTCAAATTGCCTGTTCTCTACCACTAGTTCAGGTCAAAGTGTCATTTAGTCAGCTTCCAAGGCTTCCTCAGTCCTCCTGCCTGGGAGCGTGGAGGTGCGGGCTGGGGAGAAAGGCCAGGCGTGCTCAGGGTTCAGGCGATAACTCCTCCCAGCCTCTTCCTTTAAAGCCACACTGCAGTGCCACCCACAGCCTTTGCCGACCATGACAGAAGCAAACTGCTTTTAAAATTTTGGCAGCGCTCATAGTGTCAGAAGCCAAGCTTTAAACAGAGAGGCGTCATGACACAGCGGAAGGAGCGGAGGATTTGGAAATAGGTCTCCAGGATCAACTCTTTTCTCTCTATTGACACGTTGTGTGACTCTGGACACATTTCTTTTTCTTTTTCTTTCTTTTTTAATTTTTTAGATTTTATTTATTTATTTGAGAGAGAGAGAGAGAGCACGAGCCGGGGGAGTGGCAAAGGGAGAGGGAGAAGCAAACTCCCCACCGATGGCAGAGTCCCACTGATGGCTCGATCCTGGAACCCTGAGATCATGACCTGAGCTGAAGGTAGACACTTATCCGGCTGAGCCAGCCAGGCGTCCCTCTGGGCACATTTCTTAACGTTTCCTTGACTCAGTGTCTTCACCTGTAAAAAGAGAAAACTCTGCCTTGGAGACCTGTGAGGATGTAATATTAAGTGCTTGATATGTATTGTCAAATGGCAGCAATTGGTACTATTTCTAGCGAGGAGCACGGAGGATGGTCACAGGTTCGTAGCTTGTTTGCTTATGCTCATGAACACGTGTACCTTCTCAGGATATGGACGGTCTTAGAGGAGCAGAGATTTTATTTGTAAATTCCACTCATTGGCCATCTCAAATTCTGTCTAGAATAAGGCGGGGTATAAAAATTATTTTTTATATTGTACATTCATTTACTAAGTGAGCACTTCCCCTGTTTGGTGTAGGAGATACAGATCTGAGAGAGACAGCACCTGCCCTCAAGGATCTTACAGTCAAGGAGGCAAGGCCATCACGCACATCTGATCGCAGACAGTGAGATGCATTCAATCACAGGGATGCGTCCGCAGTGCTAAGAGCCTGGAAGAGGGGCAGCAAGCACCATGGGCAGGCCTTTGCATGCCAGACCAAGGAGCTGGGACTCTGTAGGCGGTGGGAGCCCCGCCAGGAGAGAGACCTGGGTGGCTTTGCATCTGGAGCCCTCACTGCTGCAGCTGGGGCTGGAGGGACAGGGGAAGGTGGGACGGCCAGCAGAGACACCACCATCCAGGCGAGCAGTGGCAAGGGAATGAAGACCATGGGTGGATTCCAGGGCTGGCGAGAGGTCCCCTCCACAAGACGAGGTGGGTGCCTGGATGCAGGGATAAAGCCAAGAGGCAAGGACATGGGTGACTTTAGGGTTCCTGGCTTATGCGGCTGGGTGGATGGTCGTGCCTTGGGCCACATTTTCTTTGAACGCAAAAACAAAAATCATGGCCTATTCTTAGTAATTCTGATTCCCTGTGGGTATTTTTGGTACCAGAGTTTATTTCGTTGTCCCATCTTCTCTAAGAAAATTCTATCTGATAACTAGTAGAGGCTGTAAATAAGAGCAGAAGAAGGGCAGGAGTCTTTGCTTCCCCGCCCCCCCACCCACCTCCCCGGATGGGAAGCAATGTGGGGTATTTATTTGCTGTTAACTTACACAGCCTACCAGCGTGGAGAGGGGTGGTGGGTGAGGGCTTACACAGCCGCTCAGGTACTGCCCAGTTGGCCAGGCAAGTTCTCAAAACAGCTTCTGGCTTGGCCACTTCGCCGGACACCAGCCCCACAGGTTATGAAATGTTTAATACTGTGTTTTTATGGGAGAAATGCAACAAGGAGATAGAAATGTGTTGTAAAGGTGGTCTGACCAGATATTGCTCAACCGACTGGCCTCAAGAACAGGAATGTTTCTGGCCAATACACATTTAAGGGAGAGAAATGAAAACAAAAGCAATCAAATGGTATTTTTCTCAGACTTGAAGGGAAGATGCATTCTCAGCTTGAGAGAGACTTTCTTTTTCCTAATTAAGATGAATGTAATGTTTAATTACAAAGACCCCAGGTAAACTAAAAATGGACTGTTGTGAATTTTTAAAAGGTAAAAGGATTCATGTTGGAAGAAGTGGACTCTCGCTGAGTCTCAGATGACTCAAGTGTCTTTTGCATTATGAAGGACTGGGATTTTCAGCTGCACAGCATATATGCTTACCGTTGGGGCGTGTGTGTGTTGTGTGTGTGTGTATTTATCTCACACCAAAGACCGAAATCTCACAAAGCCTTGGTTAGCAGGTGTCATGATTATCCTATAAACACAGCACACTGTGGATTGCTGCCACGTAGTTATTTTCTTCAGACATATCTTTGTGGTAGAATGTTCTCTCTCTCTTTTTTTTAAAGATTTTATTTATTCATTTGAGAGAGAGAGAGAGCACAAGCAGGGGAGAGGGGCAGAAGGAGAGGGGGAAGCAGACTGCCCACTGAGCAGGGTGCCCGATGCGGGACTCGATCCCAGGACCCTGGGATCATGACCTGAGCCGAAGGCAGACGCTTAACCATCTGAGCCACCCAGACGCCCTAGAATGTTCTCTTTCTGGAAGCCAACGACTTCTAATACTGGATTCTTGAGTGTAGCAATAAGCCTCCCCAAACACAAATACATTTCCTGCGTTTTAAAAGTAATGGCCCGCATAGCCATTCATCTCCATGACTGGTGATTCGTGCAAAAAAATGGGATCTAAGAAGTGTTAATGAAGGAACCATCCTTGAACACTGAACAGTCAGAACCAAGCCTTCTAATGGACACCCAAGCATGCAGTTAGGGGAAGGAAGGTTTGAGGTTGAATCCTAACTGAACGTCTCTCGATAACCTGCAGCCTGGGCAAAGGTGTGTCCCGATGCTCCGTGGCGTGCTTGGAACTCCCCAGCTGGTGGATTGAGAGTTGTTTGCTCGCCCTGTTCAAAACGAGAGGTGTAAAAGGACACCTGAAAGACAACTCATAATTTGTAACTGACTGGCGTTGCTTGACGAGCCCCGTGTATTTATAATCTTTCAAAGCCACATGCAAAAGTCCCCGTGCCTCATTAATCATCCAGCTGCAATATTTTTGTCTATCATGCTGTTTGTTACCACAAGACCTGAACTAAAGTAAACTTCTCCTTCCCAAGTTTTGCCTTGTACCAGAGCTACTGCGCTAGTCTTTCTAAATTATCGCAACCCATGTCTGTTTCAGGCTGGTCCCCGGGGGCTGTAATTGCAGAAGTATAACCTGGCAGTTAGGTCACATGGTCCAAGGAACCGCCGGGGCACCAACGTGCTTCCTGCCAGACGACCTTTGGCAGCTGGAGACACGGGTGCCCCATCTGCAGCCGCTGGCTGTGTGTGCGCTCCGCTCTCTGCTATTCCCAGGGCAGAGTGGAGGTGCCTGTTGAAAACCCCGAGTCAGAACTTGGAACCCTGAGCTCCCGCTCTGCCACCATATCAATTTCCTGTTAATGGAGTGGCTTGCTCAGGTGTTAATTGGCAAGGATGTTTGTTTGCTTTTGTTTCTTATAAAAAGAACGGTATTTTAGTCTGAGACATTTCCTACTTTTGAATTAGCTTAGGGCATGTTTCCTACTAGAAAGATAAGCATTATCTATACAAGGATGCGGACTATCTTCCTCGGTTTAACCCTTGGGAACGGAGGCTGGCTTCACAGTGGAGGGGATTCAGGCAGGGCACAGCCTGTGCATGTGGGGATGTGGATGCTGGAGATGCTGGGCCCGGGTCTGATTCGTATCTCAAGCCTCAGTGTCCTCATCTGTAGCAGAAGGTAGTCGTGAGGAGTCCACGAGCTAATGCGTATGAATGACAGCCACACACAACGAATGACAGCCCTCACACTGTTCCTTCACTAACTCATTTCCCCCTCAGAGCAGTTCTGTGGCAGAGGCGCTATTTCTATCACCCCCGTTTGACAGATGGGAACTTGAGGCCCAGAAAGGTACAGACAGTAACTTGCCCAAGGTCACGCAACTACTGAGGGGCAGACCTGGGATTTGAAACCAAGCTTGACTATGGAGCGCACGTTCTTATTTATGACATTAAACTTCCTTTTGTAAGATAGTTGGTGAGTGCCGTGTACTTGGTAACTATCCAGTAAATACCAGCAGGGAACGCACAGCCAATTTCTCATACCAGAAGCCATGTTTCTCCTCTCTGGATATTATGCTAAGCGTCATGGGTGACCCTTTAAAGGCCTAAAAGTACTGTTTACTTCTCCAAGGGTAAGTCTCTTCTCTGTGGCCTCAGGAAGTTGGAGCAAACAGAAATGTGGTAAAGGTGTTAAGGCATCAGTCAGCGTGGGGATGGTAAGATGCCGCCATATTGTGGCCAAATCGTGCCAAGCCAGTGGGGGGGCACTTTAGAACACGGGGGGATCTTGATGGGGCTTGCTGTGACAAGGAGGAGACACTTCGTCTGTGTGCATTTGACTAGGGAGGTGATGGAGAACCTTAGGTGACTTCCGGTCCTGGGAAGGAGAGCTTGGGGCGGAGTCCTGGGTCCTCTGAGTATCTCAGCTGCATTCGAAGTTGGAGACTGAGAAGGATGATCGGGGCTGATCGAGAGAAAGCAGTGTGAGTCCTCCCCCAAGCCTCTGTCTTAGAGACTCTGGAAGGTGTTTTAATAGTAAAGAGATGCCCATGGGATGAGACAGCTTGCATAGGTTTGGGGGTAGCTGTGACTGGCATTTGCTCTCGGAAGACTAGAGATGCCAACACTCCTATGCTGGAGCTTGCTTTAGATTTTTACCCTCTGTGTAATTCTGCTCCATGACCGGCCAAGCACTATTTTAGGGGCTGGCAATTCGAAGATAGTAGAAAGTGCAGTCCCTGCCCTTAAGCCCCCAATGTTCGTTGGAAGAGACAGACAGATAAACAGAAAATACAAATCAATAGGGTAATCCAGAGGCAAGCATGAGGGATCATGGGACCTTTGGGAAGGACCTCTAATTCTGGGAGGGAGGTGGTGAGATCAGAGGCAGCTGGTGATACCTACCGAACATCAGCCTCTGAGGCAGAAGGAGGTGGAAGGTAACAGGGAGCTAAGAGATGAGCAGTTTTGTCTTGATGGGGCTTAAAATATTAGGTAAGGCAAGGTAGGGGATAAAGGTGGGGAGACAGGGCCACGTGTAATAGAGGAAGGCGCTCAGGCTTCTTTGGCTCTCCAGCAATAATAGTATCGCTAGATATATGAGTGGCTTTGTAAATAGATCCCTCGGACAGCAGTATGGAGGATGGGATTCGGGGGAGAAGAGGCTGAGTCAGAGAGACCTGCTGTAGTGAATTCAGACAGGATGAGGGCTTGAGCCAGGACTATGATGATAGGAAAGGCAGCTAAATAAACTGAGCAGGACTCGATGTTTGATTGGTCATGGGTGGAGTGTTGGGAGAGAAAGAATTTGGTGAAGGCTCCCACGTTTCTAGCTTGGGTGGCTGGGAAGATGGTGGTGCTCCCACTGAGTTGGAAGTTATAGGGAAAAAGCTAGGTTAGAACAGGAGATGATGAGGTCAGTCTTTTTTTTAAGATTTTATTTATTTATTTGAGAGAGAGAATGAGATAGAGAGAGCATGAGAGGGGGGAGGGTCAGAGGGAGAAGCAGACTCCCTGCCGAGCAGGGAGCCCGATGCGGGACTCGATCCCGGGACCCCAGGATCATGACCTGAGCCGAAGGCAGTCGCTTAACCAACTGAGCCACCCAGGCGTCCTGATGAGGTCAGTCTTGAAAATGTTGAGTTGGAGGTGCCTGGTGGATATTTAAAGAGAGGGTCCCAGAGGCGGTTCCAGAGGCCTGCGCTAATGTCATGAGCATCTAGTGCACTGTTGAAACCTTGGAGGGGAGATGGGCTCAGCGGGGAGCAGACCAGTGCTCCGAGAAAGGACTGTGGCATTTCCGGCAGCCTGGGCTTGGGGCGGAACCAGCGCAAGGCACCAGCGGCTGTGCAGCTCAAGGGCTCCGGAATAGAGCAGACTCCTGTGGGCAGAGATGCTGCAGTCTACGCTGGCTTTACAGGAGAATCGGACAGAGTGGGCCTGTTGCCGGGCTTGAGACATTGTGTCCCAATGCTGGTTCTGATGCAGGGCTGGGGAGAAGGGTGGGCTGGGGGAGGAGAGGGGCGTCGCAGTCCCCTGCCAGCCAAGGGGGCTCTTTAAAATGGAAACGTTTGAACTATTGGTGAAACATCATGAAACGTTCCGGTCATTGGTGTCTAGGCAGAGGTTCTCGGGCAGGTGAAGGCAGGAAAACACCCGTCGGGCCTCTTCACATCGTGCCGGCGCTGAGATTTTCACAGGTCATAGGCTTGTGACAGGCTTGGGACCTGTCCTCAGGGGAGGGGGCAGTGTGGGTCCATTTTGAAAAAAACTCCTGGGGGTGATCCCTCCCAGGCGGAGAACCCCTGCTCTAGAGGACGCAGGACTAACTGGAGAAAAGTCTCGGGAACCCTCCCTCTACTTTGTCCCCCTAAGTTGAACTGTTTTCCACCAACACTTCAAAGCGTCCTCCAGCCTAACAGGGGTACAGTCCCACCATGGAGAATTTCTACACGTTACTGCTCACCTTGCAGTAAAACAATTACAGAATCATCACTCACTCACCCGGCATTATCAGGAAGGCTAGGGGGAGCACCTGAAGCCATGGTGCTCTTTCTAGAACACCATGAGATATTGACATATTTATCTCTATTAAATGATTTCAGACAATTTTACGGGCAGAAAGTATGACTCTATAATATATGTATGCAATCTAAATTTACCACCAACTGTCCATGAAAAAAAAAAAAATCAAGCTGTCACACCAAGCCTAATTGGTGATTTCTGTGTTTTTCTGCTAATTTTTGTTAGCTGTGCTCATTTATTTGTTTTATCATATAAGTGTTCACTGGCAGACAAGTGGTAGCAGTTGCCAAAGTCTTAAGGAAAATCTAGGAGACAAATTTCGGTGCCGTATACTGAGGCTGTGGTGCCTTTGGGACAAGAGTGCGATTCCATCACTCCCTGAAAATCGGTAAAAACCGCAATCATTGCATTTTACTCGTAGAACCCCTGAGTCCAGCTTACGAAATAAATCCTTGAGAACCACTGACTTCAATGATGACATTTATTTCTTCTTTAACTGTCAAACAGCAGCTGTGTTTATGTAGATATTCTTGACCCAAGTAATGGGCGAGCTTTATGGGATCTGAGAACCCCACTCAAAATGAAAAGCTGCCTCTGTGTGTTCTAGCTGTGGGGACTTGGTCCCTGGGTTCTTTCTACCCTGAACACGTCCCCCTCCCCCCCTTCCCAGTCTGTACCAACAAGAAGCCTTGCTTCTAGGCTCCACTCATAGGCCGTTTGCTAAAAACATATTATATCAAGGACTGAAGGTCTCACAAAGAGAGAGAGGCCTCCTCCAGATTCAGGCACTGGTCAAGAGCACTGCTTGGCGCTCCGATTTCCACCTGAGTACCTTCAGGGCCAGGGAGCTCACTTCTTCACAAAGAAAAGGTTTTCAGGAAGCCCCTCTGATTTCCATCTCCAACTTCTAAAATCACCCAACCCTTAAATTCTGCTTCGTTTTTGCCATCGGCACTTTCTCCCTTGTAGTGTTTTTACTTGGGTCCTCAGTCTGTCCCTCTGTGGTAAGTGGCTCAGGTTTTGGAATCATTTGGGCTAGAACCTTCAACTCATAACTACCTTCACCATTTACTAGCTGTGTGACCTTGGTGAATTCCTTAACCTCTCTGAGCCTCAGTTACCACATACTTAAAATGAGAATCCCATTACTGCCTATTTCAAGGATTATCATGAGGCCCATGAAGGAAACTGCCTGACAGAAAGCCATCAATGTAGCGGAGATATTATTCTTATCCCCTCTCCTGGATTACAAAATCAGCGAGGGCTGGGACCTCTTCTTGGATGTCTTTGAATCTCCGCCTACCAGTCAGTAAAGTGCCTGTATGAAGAATCTAATGAACGTACGGCATGAAAGAGACTGAGCTGACCAAGACAGACAGGAAGCTTGGGTAATTATTTGAAATGTCTGAAGTCTTCAGAAGGCTTAAAAATGTAATGTCAACCCTCCTGCAAGAGAAATGTGTGGCACAGAAAACCCAGGGCAGAAAGCAGAGAGCACGGCAAGTTGGGACAGGAAATGAAGATGAAATTGGGAAAGGTCATGCGGAATCAGGTCAAGTTCTGGGGGAAGAAGGAGCAAAGACATGATGTGGCGAGCGCTAATTAACGTGGTTAAAGAGAACAGCATGGAGCAGTCAATGCCGGTAGAGCAAGGAGCCCGGCTCCCAGGCTGCCCCAACGTAAAAAACAAAAGCAATCTCTCCACCTCACGACTCCTTGCAGATGAACCTGCAAACCTCCCTGTCTTGGCTTTCTAGATGAGGACTATGATGGCAGAGTGGCGGGCCTTCCCAAGATGTATTAACCCTAGAATTTGCTCCTGGCTCCTGTTTAGGCCGCAGCCTCTTCCTGACATCCTTTTCCTCTGTGCATGGCTGTCGATGCTCATCCGGGAGCAGGAAATGATTGCATGCTTTGTGCTTTTCTGCAGTTGGTCTTCTAACGAGAAAAACAAAACAAGGCAAGAAAGCAAGCTGGATGTTTAGAGAGATTCTGAAAGCATTTCAAGACTAGCTGTTAACCGAGGCAAGAAAGGAAAGGTGGAGGCTGGCCATTCAGATTCCCCGGAATGGGGACAGGTGGGAATTCATCTCCGGCTGGCCTATGTGTATCGTGCACTTCAAAGTGACTTTACAGGTTGATTTGGAGATTCCAACCCAGGAGCAAATGGAATACCTTGCAAACTCTCGCCTGTACGATACATTTTTTGAAAAGAGAACACCGCTCTGGGAGAATTTGGGAGAGTAGGCAGAGGGGACAGGGCCACCCACGAATCACGCACCATCCAGATCGAGTCATGGCCTTTTTTTTTTCTCCCGGAGAATCAGCTGTTAAACATTCACCAGCACACTGCTGTGTATAAACAAGATCCAAGAGGAACCAGTTAACCTACCAGAGTGAATAAAGAGTTTGGCACAAAACTGTGGGCAGATAAGTAGATAAGGTTAATTGTATTATGTATCCCTTCGTTAATGAAAGCCTGGTAGGAACACTACCGAATGTGACTCAGCAAATTAGCGCCATTTACTGCACAGCCTTCGAAGCCATAGAATTGGCTTTTATTATTCTTTCTTTCCTTTTGTTTTTTTTTCCCCCCTAAAATGGAGGCCTCCAGTTGCAGAACTCCCCGTTTACAGCTTACACATGCCTGATGGGCATGAAAAGTCGAGTGAAGAGTCCGGTGTAAGAACTCAGGGTTTCGCCTGCAGCTGGTGGCTGCAGGTGCTGCAGTGGAGGTCAAGGTTGAGCGGGGAGGTCCTAGAAGTGTCAGCTGAGGTCTGGTGTTTGTAACTCACACGGCTGAGGTCTGGTGTTTGTAACTCAAAGCTGGATTCCCATCCCTCTCCTTTATACCTTATAACAATTTTCCTTCAGTAATCCCGCGTCCCAGAAGTGCTGTTGAGGCCGGAGGGCGGTGAGTGTAGTTTAACTTCACGGTATGCTTGAGAGATGGGGTCGTTATGGAGTTTGGGGATCGTTCTCCATGCATTCCAGAAACTGCAAGCCTTGAGGTCCACTCCACCGGTCGACCAGCTTTTTCAGCTGAAAGACTATGGTCCGGCTTCCCAAAGTCCTGTGTCCATAGAATCCAGCCAGGTGCGACCCATAGTGTCCATTCTGGTAATTTCAAAGGTGCAACAACATTGTGTAATGGAAAAGATGGGGTACGGAGTTTGGAGTCAGAAGACTGAGGTTCAAGGCAAACTAATCTCTGGTGCTGAGATCAGAAAGCCGTTGAGGGTTTTCTGGGAAAGGACCTGAGGGGATTTTCTGGGTGATAGAAATGTTTTGTTTTGTTTCAAGGTAGGCTCCACACCCAGCCCAGAGTCCAACGTGGGGCTTGAAGCTGAACTCACGACCCTGAGCTGAAATCAACAGTCGGACGCTTAACCGACTGAGCCACTCAGGCGCCTGTGGAGATGTTCTGTATCCTTTTTGGGAGGTAGTTACACATGCATATACATTTGTCAAAATTCAGCAAATGACAATGATGATCTGCACATTTTGTTGAATGTAAATTATACAGCAGTTTTTAAAAAGGGCAGGTTCAAGTGCTGGTCGTCTCCCTTACTGTATAGACAAGTCCTTCATCTCTCTGAGCCCTGGTTTCCTCCCTGAAAAATGGAAGGACCACTTATACCTGCGCCATCGGTGATCACATATATTATTAAGTGACACTACGTGAGTTAAAAGTGCTCTGTAGGGCGCCTGGGTGGCTCAGTTGGCTAAGCAACTGCCTTCGGCTCAGGTCATGATCCTGGAGTCTTGGGATCGAGTCCCACATCGGGCTCCCTGCTCAGCGGGGAGTCTGCTTCTCCCTCTGATCCTCCCCCTCTCATGCTCTCTGTCTCCCATTCTCTCTCTCAGATAAATAAATAAAATCTCTAAAAAAAAAAAAAAAGTGCTCTGTAAATGATGAAAAGCCCTGTACATAGTGACTCCCGTTGTTCTGCTTTTCCTCCAGCTGCCTTCTAGAGCAGATTATTGAGCTGGTACAAATCTGTGGGCTCTGCCCTGCAACTTCCCTTGGAGATTAGTGTTTATCTATTTTAAGGAGACTCTGGAGGTATCAAAAGGCTGCAGAAAAGCAAATGGAATATGGATTTGCTGGAGACAGGAGGGCGGGCAGCAAAGGGAACAGCTGGGGAGAAAGCCATCCATCCAGCTGGGCAGCAGGGCCAGCCGGGTGCCGAGAGGGAGTCGCTGAATGCCTGCGAGAGAGAGAGAGAATGAGAGAGAGAGAGAGAGTCGTGACCAGGAAAAGCAGCGTGAGTAAAAAAAAAAATCACATCTTGCCAAACAAACTGGGTCACATTCGTGATGGAGTTAGTCACTGAGCAGAGCCGGGAGAGCATTTTCAGGGGGAAAAAGCACGGTTGGGGGACCATGGTGACTCAGCTGAAGAGGCAAAGGCCTCTTGGGCCTCCTGGCCTGGTGGGGTAGTTAAGTGAGAGGGTCCTTCTGTGGCTCCTGCAGTATTTTGGGTTTGAACTCGATCTTGACTCCTAAAGGCAATCACAAACAACCTTTACATTGGAATCAAGAGCACAGCACACATTTTAAAATGGAAAAATCTTAGCGAGAAGCCAAGTTAAACTGGGACCGGAAGAGCGGGGAGGCCATTGCGGAGCTCACCCCCGGAATTCGAGTGGGAGGTGACAACTGCCTGAGTACAACCGAGCTCCTGAGTGATTACACTGGCAAAGTCTTTCAGTGTAGCAACTTTAAAGTCTGAGCAAAGAGCAAATGCCCTTTGGCAACAAAAATCTATAAGATGATTGAACAATGCCGAGATCAAATTTAAAATTGTTGGCTACTAAAATAAAGTTAAAAGAGGGAAAGATGTAGCAGGAAGAAACAATCTACAAGACAAATCTGATGTGTGAAATTTTGATTTTATCCTCATTATAAAAATTTTGGTGCTTTCTGCTAGATGGTTCTGCCAAGAAATGTGATATGTTGAAAAAGAAGAGGAAATGTACTCTAGATGCTGAGGCTATAAAAGGCTGTTTAAAGTGACAGGAATGAGTCGAGGTTCTCCCCATGACCGAGGTTATAAAATTAGGATCTTAAAACTACCAAATCTGGGTGAGAAAAAAAAACTCCAGTAAAAGCCATATCTAAATTTATCTTAATATAACTTACATTTTCCCACAGTGTTTGTCTTTTCTCTGGGCATGTTGGATTCCTTAGGCTGTTAATTCCCTCCCGAAGAGCAGTCTCTGTTGGAGCGTGGTGGGGAGCTGGGGTGAGGAGGCACAGTGAGAAAGCAAGGGGGCTTCTTTCCTACAACCTCTGAATCGGAAAGAGGGTGCGGTGAGACGTGGACGCTAGCATGTGGGGCGCATCACTGTGTTGATGCCTGGTGCTCAGGATGCTGATGGAAACCTAGCTGGGAGCAGCCTTCCCCACCCAGGTCTTTGTCTTACTGGTAATCTGATGCCTTCAACCTGCACCTCAACACTCGGTGATTCCATTTTTCCTTTTCTACCTGTACCACGCTGTTAATGAGTACGTGGGGTCTAGGACCTCCTGCAGCCTGGGGCCGGCTCCATGAGCTTCTTTACCCCTTTTGTCCCACGTCTTCAGGAACAGTTGGACACACACCTTCTCCCCCCAGTCACTCACTCATGGGCTGTGAATCCTAAGGGAATCTCTTCTCTCTCCCTGGCTTCAGAGGGAGATTTGGGTTTGAACCTCAGGGCCGTGACTTATTGGCCATCTGGGAAACCTCTGTGAATGCTGAGTTTCCTGAGAGGTGGCACGGAGTGAGTGGCCAATACACAGGGGCTATAAATAGCTGCTTCACATTTTTGCCAAAGACTGGACCGGACGGACCTCGATGGTAAAATAACCAAATCAACATGCAGTCGGTTATCTTTTGATATAAGGGAACAAATAAGAGAGATCAGAGGATCCTCAAAGGCTGTTTTTGTCCCAAAGCGACTCTCCAAGGACAAAACTAGCAGCCCTCTGTGAAAGTGTGATCTAAAAAGAAAGGTCTTCATGCCTGGTTCTTGGTACAAGATCTTCTTAAACCCTTGGAATTTCTTGAATGATGGGAGAGGAGTTTCTTTTGTTATTCATAACAAGCCCCTTTCGACCACACCTGAGTTTATGCTAAAGAAGTGACTTCATCGCTTCAGGCTGGGAGCTGTTTGCCCAAGGAACCAACTCTGTGATAAGAGGGTTAGAACTTTCAGCTCAATCCCCTGACCTGGGAGGGGAGAGGGACTAGAGATGGAAGTAATCACCAATGGCCAATGATTTAATCAATCATCCTTATGTAATGCCACCTCCATAAATGATGGAGTTCGGAAAGCTTCCTGATCAGTGAACACATCAAGGTGTGGGAGGGGGGCCTGCCCAGAGAGAGGTGTGGAAGCTCCACAGCCCTGCCCTCTCTCCACCCAATACCCTGCTCTATGAATCTCTTCCATTTGACCATTCATTTGTATCCTCTATAATGCCCTTCACAATAAACCGTCTCCCTGAGTTCTGTGAGCCGTTATAGAAAATTCTCGAACCTGAGGAGGGAGTCGCGGGAACCCCCAACTTTACAGCCGCTGGGAGGCCCCCAGGACATGCAATTGGTAGCTGACATGGGGGCAGCTTTTTGGGACTGAAACCTTAAGTTGGGGGCTCCGTATTAATTCTGGAGATACGGTGTCAGAATTAAATTATAGAACACTTAATTGGTGTCCAGAGAGTTGGAGAACTGTTTGGTGTTGGGGGGAAAAAAACGCACTCATTTGGTGTCAGGGTGTCCTGAATAGAAACAGCCTATGAAACAGATTTCGGAGCGTCGCCCACAGTGAGGCTCCCACCGGAACTGGGGCAGGACAAAGTAATCTGATGGTGTCAGAGTTCTTCGGCGGTAAGCAATCAGAAAGATTCTGATGCACTTAATTGGAAAGGACTTTGGAAAGGTCTAGAGTAGTGGTTGTTGGAGGCTGAAGAGCCAGGCCTCAGGAAGAAGGAAGGCTGTTAGCAGGAATGAAATGTTCCCCCATCAGAACTTCTAAGTTGCAGTGTTTTCTGTTATTCTCTCAAAGGCGCCAAACCCTAGGAACGGGTCTCAGTGGCCCGGATTGGGTTCTGTGCGCCAGTATCCTCCTAGTAGGAGGGGTGGGGGGAGAATCCTTGATTGACAGGCCCTCAGGACTTCTCAGAATGGGGGAAGGGTTAATTCCTTAATGGGAAATCAGGGTCCTTTTACCCCCCAAAGTGGAAAGGCATGTATGACAGGCCAAAGCAAAGATCCCTGGCATGCTGATTTTAGGCTCCACTGTTAAAGTGTAGAAAACCAAGGAAATGATTCCGTCGTACCCTTCCCTGGCCAGGACCAGGCCCAGTTCTGGGAAGCACACTGTCGGAGGCCTTTGACTGCTTGGGAGGTGTTCAAAAAGAGCAATTAAGACAGTGGCCATCTGGAAAACATGACACATAAGAAATGGTTGGAAGACGAGGGGAAGGAACCCCAAGAAGGGAGGACGGAGTGCACCTCTGCGGACTGTTCTCCGATATCTGAGGTCTGGATGTAGAAGAAGAAAAATCTTGTATTTAGTGGGGCTCCAAAGGGAAGGACTAAAACCATAAGGGAACAGATTTCAGTTCTGTGTCTACAGGAAAGAGCTTTCCAAAAGATCAACTGCTGGAAATTAAATGAGTGGATGGAAGGCAGGGAACTTGCCATCCCCGAGAAACCTTGGTTCTTCAATTAGCAAGAGCAGTAACTGCACGCCTTGCATCGCCTTACAGCACACCAGTGGGTCATGGCCCAGCTTTTGAGCACCCCGACCTAAGGCTGTCAACGGAACAGTACTCTCTGCTTGGCCACCTCTGCGAAAGAGCGCTTTTCCACATGTGGAGTTCTGGATGTGCCCAGTGGGAGTGAGGATGGATAAAAAGGACAAGAAGGAGCTCCTCCGAGTATCCTTTCTAACCACTTGCTCAGGGCCAATACCACAGGGAGCCCTTCATTTAGAGCATTGCTCCACTCAAGGACCTCATTTGCCATGTGTTGCATTAACGTGCATCCTTCATGCATCTCCCAGCGCCGACATCAAGCCAACATCTTGCTTTACCATCGAACAGTATGCAGCAAAATTTGGTCGCGTCTCTTGGGCTATTCCTATTACTAGAAAGCTACCATATCGGTGTTGGAAGGAATTTTGTGGTCAATGAGTTTACAATGCTTGGAAATATCCAGTGGTGTTCGTGACAAGCTGATGTGTAACCTGGTCTTGATTTTTTTTGGACACTCACAACCTCCTAAAGTAGCACACAGCACTTTGGGCAGTTTCGGTTGACAAAATCCCTTCTCACTTTGGGGTAAAATCAACCCTCTGTCTGGCTATATCTATCAAAATCGAAAATGCATGGAGCCTTTGACCAGCCATTCCACTGTTAACAATTTATTCTACAGATACAGTCCACACAGGCTCAAAGACGCGTGTGCAAAGATATTCATTACAGCAAAGGGCTGGATATCATTTAAATGTTTAACCGGGGGACTGATTAAACAAATTATGGAGTATCTGTTGGGTGGAATATCAGGCAGCTGTTAAAAAAAATCAACTATTTTCACATACTGACAGGGAAGTCTTTACATTGGTTCTTTTTTTTACATTGGTTCTTCTGCCCCTGGCCATGTTGATTTGTGAGAAAAAGAAAGTGGTTCAATAATACATGTCACATTTATATAATCAAAAAGAAAGATACACATGAATATATGTTTAGGTTTTATCTGGAAAGATAATGGCAACTGTGCTTGCCCCTGGGAAAGAAAACTGTGAGACTGGGTATCGGGTAGACAGGAGAATTTTATGTGCATATGTATATGAATATATATCTAGGTATGTTTATATGTATATGTACATCTCTGTTGCTGTCTCTCTCTACCCAACCCCCTTTCTCTTTTGAAATCTTTTACCCTGTAAATAACTTAAAAAACATCTTTAAGGGGTGCCTGTGTGGCTCAGTCAGTTAAGTGGCTGCCTTTAGTTCAGGTCATGATCCCAGCGTCCTGGGATCGAGCCCTGTGTCGGGCTCCCTGCTCAGTGGAGAGCCTGCTTCTCCCTCTGCCTGCCTCTCTGCCTACCTGTGCTCTCTCTTTATCTCTCTGTCAAATAAATAAATAAAATCTTTAAGAAAAAAAACCCGTCTTTAAAAATATGTCTTCTTAGGCAACAAAAAACAAAAAGCGACAAATGAGATTACATTAAGCTTAAAAAACTTCTATGCATCAAAGGAAACAATCAACAGAGTGAAAAAGCAACCTGTGGAATGGGAGAGAATATTGGCAAATCATATATGTGATAAGAGGCTAATAACCAGAACATATAAAGGAACTTCTATAAATCAACAACAAAAAACCCAAATAACCCAATTAAAAAATGGGCAAAGGACCTGAATAGGCTATTCTCCAAAGAAGATATTCAGATGGCAAGAAGCATATAAAAACATGCTCAATATCACTAATCATCAGAAATATGTAAATCAAAATTACCATGAGGTATCACCTCATGCCCATTAGGATGACCACTATCAAAAGAAAAGAAAATAACAATTGTTGGCAAGGATGCAGAAAAATCGGAACTCTCATGCACTGTTGGTATGAATGTAAAATGGTGCAGCCATATGGAAAACAGTATGGAAGTTCCTAAAAAAATTAAAAATAAAATTACCATATGATCTAGCAATCCCACTTCTGGGTATATATCCAAAAGAATTCAAAGCAGGATTTCAGAGAGATAGTTGTACATTTTTGTTCATTAGACCATCATTCACAATAACTGACATGTGGAAATGACCCACATGTCAATGAACAAATGAAATAAAATGTGGTATATACATATAATGAAATATTATGCAGCCTTAAAAAAGAAGGAAATTCTGTCACATGCTACAACATGGATGGAAGTGAAGCACATTATGCTTAGTGAAAGAAGTCAGTCACAAAAGGACAGATATGGTGTGATTCCCCTCACATGAGGTGTCTAAAAGAGTTAAAATGATAGAAAGTAAAAAGGTGGTTGCCAAGGGCTGGGGGGCAGGGGAAATTCGTGTTTATTTATTTTTTGTAAAGATTGTATTTATTTTATTTGAGAGAGAGAGAGCGTGAGCAAGAGAGCGAGCACAAGCAGGGGAGAGAGGCAGAGGCAGAGGGAGAAGCAGACTCCCCGCTGAGCAAGGAGCCTGATGCGGGACTCGATCCCAGGACCCTGAGATCCTGACCTGAGCCAAGGGCCTAACCGACTGAACCACCCAGGTGCCCCAGAAATTCGTGTTTAATGGGTATAGAGTTTCAGTTCTGCAAGACGAAAAAGCTCTAGAGATCTGTCGTGTAACAATGTGAATATATTTAACAGTACTGAATTGTACACTTAAAAATGATTAAGATGGCTTAACAAAAAAACTGACCTCTTAAATCCTAGCACAGGGCCCACCCGGTTCTACCTCTTAAAGCTGTACAAAATACTTTAATCTTTTTTCTACTACGGCAGGCCTTTCCAGACTTCTCCCAGGGCTTCTTAACCTGATGGCCTCTCTTCTAGGTTAAACATGTGCTTCTTTACACCAGTTCTGCCCCTGGTCATCTGGTCTTAACCCCTCCTCCGGCCCAGAACCCCCAGCTGAGCTGCAGCAGGATGGTGGGATCCTTGACACAATGAAGCTGTACCCTTGGGAAAAAGGCCTCACAGACACGCACCCCTGCCCCGGGGAGACCCTGTTCTGAGCACCCAGTGGGAGCATAGTGGTGATCTGGTGAGGATATCTCAGAGTGGGGTATCTGGGGAGGGAAGGACCTCACGTGGGGTGTGGACCAGAGGGGAACCGAGGCTGGGTGCAGAGGCAAGCTTTGCTAAGTGTGTGACACCCTGTGTTCCCTATACACGGTCATGAATTTGCTGGAATAAAATAGAAAAACCAGTATCGCTTAAATTCACATGGCTCCTTTATATACTTTTTAAAGCATTTTGCAGCTGGATTAAATTTGCTACTCATGGCAACTCTTTGAGGTAGGCAGTCAGTAAGTATTTTTCTCATTTCAAGAAGAAATGACAGCCAGAGGGATTAAGGACTTACTCTGTGTCCTTCCTGGGCTGACCCTTTCCACTCTACAGCCTGCCTTTGATTTCATGTAAAAACAAACAAAACAAGCAAAACAGAAACAAAAGCCAAAAAGACCATTTGCTCAATTGTCCCGAGTCTTACAATTTTGAAAGATGAAAATGTTTTCAGCAGAGGTAGATGCAATAGACCGCACTGCTTCCAGATCATGATGCAGACCCATGAGTGCCAAAGGCTGTTTGTGGGGCGCCCTTGCGCTAGGGCCCTCACTGAGCCGGGAGAGCCCTGGGCCTCTTCTTTGACTGCGTTGGTGACACTGGAACCTGCCTCCACCAAAGGGTAAGAGACCGGTTCAACTTCCTGCCCTGGGGAAACAGAAGTCCCCTCCCCATGGCTATATAAGAGGAACCAAAATATCCTTAGAGCCCAGGTCTGTGGCTAGGGCCCTACACAGGGCCCACGGGATCCCTCTCTCCTGCAGGGGCTGGAAAGCCAGAACGGTGGGAAGGCAGAGGGAAAGAGGGCCTCTGGCAGCCAGGATTAGAGAATGTGGGTATCCAGAAGCCTCCAGCAAGCGGGGGGTGTGCACATCATCCAGGCCCTGGCTGTTTCTCCCGGTCAGCACATGGCCCCGAGGCTGCACGTCTGCCTATAGTAACTCTATTTTCCCCTTTTAGGATGCTCTCCCTGGCCATTTTAACCTAATTTCATCAGGATAAACAAGTTAGGGAAGTAAAAGGAAGAGGCACAGAGGAAAATTTCCTTGCAGTCTGGAGCACCAGGGTCCCCAAGGGAATGAGAAAAGGGCTTCTCTTCTCGCACATAGAAAAAAGACATTCTGCTGCCAGAGACACTCCCTTCGTGTTCTAAACTGGCAAACTCTGGGCGAGGGAGAGGAAGGTGGAGGGGTTTCTGCAGGAAGTCTGCTTTCTGGCCTCTCGCTGATAGATCCAGGGACAGGGAATGATATTTAAAACAGTTAACAAGCGGGCCTGACCAATCAGAGCCTGACTTCCAGAGCCAGCTCCTGGGGGCCCCCTGCTGGGCCGTAGGTTCCAATTCGGCTGCAGGACGGTGGGGAGGTGGGGTGGGGGGACCCCGGGGAGGGGCCAGGGCTGTGGCTGTTTACCCACCAGTGCGGAATTGTTCCCACCCGCACACGCGGCGCGGCGGGGGCAGCTCGGAGCGGGCGGGGTGGGGGGTGCGATCGTGGTTGGGGGGGGCTCGGAGCCGGTGGTCCCGAGCGCCTCTCCCACCGCCTTGCGCCCCCTAAGTGCTTATTCCCAAGGGCAGCCCCCCCGGGGCAGAACTGTGGGTGTGTGTTCTCCCTCGTGCAGAGTTCCCGTGGTGCCCGACCGTCCTGGGGGTGCAGCTGGGCGCCCCTCTGCCCAAAGACATGCCCGCGTAGGTCTGACACGCGTAGCCCGAGCGGATCTCGCTTTCCCAGGACGGGTCCTTCTTTCTCTGGCTTTCTCACCCTCTCCTGCCAGGGGGCCAAGCAGCTGGAACGCGCCGGCGGAACGGATGCCTCAGCTCCTCGGGAATCCAGGGCTCTTCCTCTGTAAAGAGGGGGAGGGGGGCTGGGCTTCCAGAACCACTGACAGATGTCTGTGGGAAAGGGCTTCCACACCTGCCAAAACCGCCAGCTTCCTTTCTCCTTCTGGAGGGCTCGGGGTAACAACACGAGGGCGTTTGAAAAATGTGTCGTGTGCGCCGCGGTTTCCACTCCCCCCCCCCTCCCCCCGGGGCCAGCTAGCTCATCTCCTGAGAGTGGAAAATCCGGCGGCCGAAGTTTCCTACGACCGGAGGCCAGAGGTGGCCCGAGAAGCAAGGTGCGCGCCCCCCAGGAGCCCGGCCGCTGAGGACCAGCCCGGATCACAGCACGGGATGGCTTAGACCCCTTGACCTGAAAGGGAGACCGTAAAGATCCCTCTGGATTGTCACAGTCTGGAAAACCTCTGCCCCAGGGAGGCTTGAAATGGAGAGCTTCGTTTTATTACTTTTATTTCTGTACATATTACCTTCACTTTCAATACGTATGTATATATATGTATAGTTTACAAATTCACATGTTCACAAGACTTCAAAAGAAATCAGGAGACAGTAGCCTCCTGGCCTGTCCATTCTTATCTCCATTTATTGATTGCGGGAGCCACCAGCTGTCTATGATTTTAGTTGTACTCCGGGTACTTGCAGCCATTATTGCGGATAATAGGCTTATAAAGCTGTATCTTTGTTAGTTTTAGAACTCATTACTGACATTGCTGTGGAAGACGAGGGTTTCGCTTTTTCCTTCTCCCCCCAGACACAGGTACTCACACTCCTCCACTTCCCGACACAAGTCCTATATTTCTTCCCATCTTCGCTGCCATCCATTATACGGTGTAGCGTTATTTGTGAGTCACTACAAAAGAACGAAAGTGCTTTCAATTACACTATGATCCAACACCTTCTTATCACGTTAGCCACGAGATTCAGTTTGATTTCCAAGGTGTTAAAATGTGAAAAATATGTGCCTCGTGGAATATTATGAATTAGGGAGATATCGCAGTGTCTGATTAAATCACCTATCAGTATTTGCATTATTTTAACGAGGTGAGTATCGTTCACAATGTACTATAATTACGTGTCTGCTCTTGTACATCTTTGCCCCCCCCCCCCCCACCCTTGGAGCCAATGATTGTCTTGTCTGTTTAATTGTGTAGTGTTGGAGGGGGTATTTATGAGTAATTGACCCCCCAGCTCTCCCCAGTGTGGTGGACACATTGGTGATCTCTCCGAGAGGACATCCTCCTGGAGCTGTCTTCCCACTGCAAACTCAGCGCTGGTTCCTCCTGGGCCCACTGTACTTAGCAATCTCAGAGCCTCCCTTCAGCATCATCCTGAGATTTCTCTTGCCTTCTTTTCTATGTTGCATCCCCTATTCTCTGGAGCTCCTGTCTTCTTTCTTGGTCAGTTCTTTGTTGGAACACATCTTCCAATAGCTTCCTGAGAAAGGCCTGTGGCAGGTAAATGTTTGGAGACCTTGTAAATGTCTTTATGCTACTCTTGCACTTGATAGCTTGTCTGGATATATTACTCGACCTTGGAAAGAATTTTTCTTCATATTAGAGGCTTCTCTCCAATGTCAGGCCATCTACTGCCGGCACTAAAGGGATGTGTGCAAGGGTGAAGCTCCCTGTCCATGCTTCTGCAGTGATCTGGATGTCTCACGGGGGGAATCCTGCTGGGTCAGTGTCTGGAAGTCTTTTTCCTTGGAATGGTCCGCTTCCCTAGAACTGAATCATCCGTTCTTCTGCCCGTGGGGTATAAGCCTCATTGCCAGTGTTCTGGGAGCCAAGAGGGTGAAGGGGACTGTGGGATCTTGCAATCCAAAATGCAGACTCCTTGAATCCCGTTTCAGTCATGTGTCACATGCTAGCTCTCAGTTGGGCTCACTGTCCAGATGATCTCTGATCTACCCTTTTCTCCCAGGGCCGGGCAGGGCAGTGACCTGGCCCCACAGGCAGAGGAAGATATGTGGGGAGTCTCACTGCTCCTTGCACAAATCTCAGCACACCTGCACCCATGTTCTGCGCAGAGGGCACCAATTTCAGTTTCTAAGGCTCTGTGCTGTAGCTGGCTTGCTCCTTACAGCCTTCCTTTTCTGTGGGCTAGGTTTTGGCTTTATCTTCTCTGCTAAATTAATTACCTCTTATTCATCTGCTTTTTTAGTTTCCAGAATGTTATTGACATTTTTTGTTTGCTGTTGTTTTTGTTCCCGTCTTCTCTTTGTCCTTATGGGTCTAGACAGGGTGTGCTAGTAAGTGTTTGGCAACTCACTCTTGGGGGAAGGGGGAAGCTGATTTGTAGCAGTGCAGTTTCTGTGGTATAAATCCTCCTACTGCAGCTCATTTCAAGCTACCAAAAGGACACCACTGAACATGCAGATGGGAAGAAATGCAAAGTAGTGCCTCATTATATAATACAGCTCTTCCTTGACTTACAATGGGGTTACAGCCCGATAAACCCATTGAAAGTTGAAATTATTGTAAGTTGAAAATGCATTTAATACATCCTCATAGCTTAGCCCAGCCTACCTTAAATGTGCTCAGAACTCTTATGGTAGCCTACAGTGGGCAAAATCATTGAACACAGAGCCCGTTTTATAATAAAATGTTGACTATATCGTTAATTCATTGAAGCCTGTACTGAAAGTGAAAATCAGAATGGTCATCTGAGGCCAGAATGGTTGCCAGCGTGTGGGTCATTGACCCTCATGATCACGTGGTTGACTGGGAGCTTCAGCTGCTGCCCACCGTCACAGAGAGGATCACACTGTCCGCATATCACTCCCCAGGACAAGAGCAAAATGCAAAATCTGAAGTCTGGCTTCTATTAAATGAGAATTGCTTTCGTGCCATTGTAAAGTCAAAAAATCTGACATCAAAACTTCCTAAGTCGGGGACTACATTTCCATCCTGTAGCTGCAATAGCCATAAACAGCAGACATTGGCTGACCTCAAGAGAGTACATAATGGTAAAATTACTATAAATGATAAGTTTTGAAAATTTATGAGCTTTATTTTTAATATAGTTTAAAAATTTTTAGGTGCGTATCATTTAGTTTTTTAAATAGCTGTATTTAACAACTGGCTCAAAAAATTCCTAAAAATTTCACAATCAGTTTTCACAACGCACTATCAGCCCGGCCCTAGTACCCCACTGGGGTAATGCCTTTCTAATGATTTAATTGTCATTTCAGTATAGTATTAAAAATCCGTTTTTCAATTTGCTGCTCTGCAGCATGTAATTACCTTTCCTCATATTTTGAGGTTTCCCCCCCCAGTTTTATTGAGATATAATTGACATATGACTCATGTATTATTAACACAATGGTCATCCATCCAAAATTCACATTATCCAACTGTAACTTCCCACGTGTGGTGAAGAAAGAATGACACCTCAGTGGAATGAGATGAAAACTTGATTTGAGGGGTAAAAAGAAGAGTTAAGATAAAATAAGGTGGGGTGCCTGGGTGGCTCAGTTGGTTAAGCGACTGCCTTCGGCTCAGGTCATGATCCTGGAGTCCCTGGATCGAGTCCCGCATCGGGCTCCCGCTCGGCGGGGAGTCTGCTTCTCCCTCTGACCCTCCCCCCTCTCATGTTCTCTCTCATTCTCTCTGTCTCAAATAAATAAATAAAATCTTAAAAAAAAAAAAAAGATAAAATAAGGTGTAGGTAGGTCATCGGTACCCACGGGTGACACTCAGAGGGAAGTAATGTCAACACGATGAGGCATGAGGTCTTACTAGGACGAGGCAGTCACTGGGCCAAACTTTCTGTTCTAATTTCAGTTTTGAAGAAGACCATTTAGTATATCTACATTTCTTAGCAGTTCTCTGAAGTAGTGCCAACCAACTTCTTATTCCAGACACACATGGCCTTGAAGGGTCCACGTAGTAATGTGAGTGCTTGCCCAGAGCTTTCATTAGCTGAGCTCAAAGCATCTTACCAACAGTGCTTCATTAAGTCCCACCACACCCCACTGTGGGAGTAGAAGGGGAATATCATTATCCCCATTTTACAGATGGAAGAAACAGAGGCTTTGAAGCAAATCCACAACTGCTGAAACTAGCTTGTCGGCCTACAAATCCAGTGTGCTATCTTTTTTTTTTTTTTTTAAGATTTTATTTATGTATTTGACAGAGCGAGACACAGTGAGAGAGGGAACACAAGCAGGGGGAGTGGGAGAGGGAGAAGCAGGCCTCCCGCTGAGTAGGGAGCCTGACATGGGGCTCGATCCCAGGACTGTACTGAAAGTGAAAATCAGGATGGTCATCTGAGGATGGAATGGTTGTCAGTGTGTGGGTCATTGACCCTCATGATCACGTGGTTGACTGGGAGCTTCAGCTTCACTTGATAGCTTGTCGGGACTCAGATCATGACCAGAGCTGAAGGCAGATGCTTAATGACTGAGCCACCCAGGAGCCCCTCCAGTGTGCTACCTTTTCATGACAACAGGATTTCGGCACTAACTTATATTTCCTGCCTCTATCTAGCCAGGTGAGGGTACAATTTTATTATCTGAAATTATCTGAAATCAGGGAGTTCCTTTAAGTCCTAAATTATGTGATTCTGGTTTCAGTCATTGTTGACCCTCCCACACCTTTCTGAATGCACGGTTTTATAGTATGTTATGTACATTATTCAACACAATTCCAGTCTGGCTGTAGGAATAGGAGAGTGTTGGCAAGAATAGAAAACCAGATCTTGTGGTTTGGTCTCCATGTTGAGCTGAGCACAGAGCATTAATGATTGCCAAAATAGGCAATGGACTTTTGAGCAGTTACTATGTGCCAGAGATATAGAATTTAGTACTTTATATGCACTATCTCATGTAAATTATTTTAATCTTCACAACAACAGTTTGTGGTTGGTGCTAATGTGATCCCTATTTTACAGATGAGGGAAGTGAAGCTTAGGGAATCTAAGTAAACACAGCTGGCCTCTTGGTTATAATGACTGGTGTAGAGAGGGACCTGTCACCCAACAGAGTCCTAATGCAGGACATTCCTAGCGGGACCTCACAGACGAACCCTTTCTTCTCTGGCCATAGTGTCACTTGACTGTGAGCCCAGTGAGGTGGGCTCCCATGTCCACTGTTGTGTGAAGAAAGTTCTCCGTAGGAGGAGAGCATGAAGTCCAAACACAAAGAAAAGCAGAGACAAGGATATAGAGAAAGAATTCTGGTGGCATTCAAATCCTTGCCTCTCAGTCCCTGCATTCCTTATCTAAGCTAATTTGAGTTCAGCTTTTGTCACTTGGCCACTAGGAGAGTCCTGACCCATATAGTGTTTACACATCATGCTATCCTGCTGCTAGATAGTACCATATTAACCCGCAAAGGATACCGCTGGGCCCCTAGGACTTACCCAGAACTGTAAGGAGTCTTCTTCCCCATTATAAGTCTTCTTCCACTTCTAGACACATTCTGTATCTAATACATAAGAGTCTTCTCTGTTTCTTCTTACTTGGCTCATGCCTTCTGATGTGGACATCTTAGAGTTGACATGTGTTATTTGGTCCTCTGACCTCAAGGGGCAGAAGAACAGTCATGGTACCAACAGTACAAACAATATGATGGCACCACTGGCCCCAGCTGTGGGTTCCCAGACCGCACAATTTTGCAAGTCAGATTTTTTTTTTTTTTTTTTAATGGGGCAGGGGTAGGGGAAAACGTCAGAGAGTTGCTGACTTTTTATTTTGCCAAACTGGGGCTAGTAGGCTTAAATGTATCCTCCAACTCTTAATTCATTTAGTAGTTAACAAAGGTAGTAAATACTCTGCTGTACGCCCAGAGGGTATACAGCAATCTTACATTCAAGTCACTAGAAGGCTCTAAAGGGCCACACTAATTCTTCTTCCAAAAATTCTGCTCTTCACTTTACTTGATACCTTTGATTGTGGTCTAGAATTTGGGGGTTGGCATATGGAGATTGTCACTCTTGTTGGCAAGAATCTAAACAATGAGTTGGAAACGAGAAATGGAAAAGGAGGTAAAGAGGAAGCCCGGGCAGGAGAAGCAGCTTTGGGGCACGTGTAAGGAGTGAGTCAGGGAAGGGGTTAAGCCTGTCCTGCAGGGACCAGCAGGCTGGGAGTTAAGGGAGGTGTGAAGCCTGAAACAGGTGAGGGTGACCTTGAGGCTTCCTAACCCTGATGTTAGGCCTTGAGGGACTGAAATCCCCCTCACCTCCCTGTAACTGAATAGTAAGTTACATTGGGCCAATGCTGTGCCTTTAGGATTATAACCAGAGCAAGACTCAGAGTAAGTCAACGAGAGAGGCACTCACCTTGTACATAGGACCAGACACAGAAGAAAAAACCTTCTTGATGTGTGAAGTATCTGCAGCTGAGCAAAATAAATTTATAAAAATCTCCTTGAAACTGCTGGCAAGGAAACCCGAAAACGTTTTTTGTAAATGTTTTAACATAATGAAATGGAAATTAATTGTATAGTACCTGTTACCTCTAATTTAATGCCATTGATAAGCTCTTTATTGACTGTATTGTCTGTTATTTTATTTTAATAAAAGTAAAAATTTGTCTATTAGAAATTTGTAGATTCATTTGCAACCATGGCCCTCCAATCTTATTTCTCCTAGGTGGCTTTAAGTTCCTGAGTCCCCAGTTCTTTTGCTGAGGGGGATTTCAGTGATGACTGGTGAGTGTGGTAGGCTGCCTCCAAGAGGACCCCTCATGGTTCCTGCCTCCTGGCGATCTCACCTGGGCGTAGTCCCCTCCCACACTGTGTCAGAGTTGGTCTGTGTGGCCCACAGGATACAGCAGAAGTGATTGGATTTTACTTCCAAGATTAGGTTTCAAAAGACACTGGGGCTTCCATGTCAGGTGCTTTATCTCTCACTCAGTCTTGATCACTCATTCAGGAAATCAGCCGTCATGTCACAAGAATACACAGACACTCTGTGGAAGCAAGGAAATGAGGCCCCCACACGGTAGCCAGTGAGAGCGCTACCAACAGTGTGAGGGTGCTTGGGATGGAATCTCCAGCCCCAGTCAAGCCTTCAGATGACTGCAGTCCTTGCTTGCCTGCAATCTCATGAGAGACCTGAGTCAGAACCACCCAGTGAAGTCGCTTCCAAATCCCTGACCCACAGAAACTGTGAGATCACACATGTTTATTGTTTTAAGCTACTGAGTCTGAGGGTAACTTGCTACCCAGCAATAGATAACTAACACAGGAAGGGCAGGTCGTGTCTCTTCCTTGCTAGCCTTACTCCCAACCTCCCCACAATTACTTCTGCAGCGAGAAGTGTCCAGGTCCCTGATGAAGAAGTTGAGTCACCTTCACTTCCTTTGCTGGACTGGGGGTATTGGTATTTTGAATGAGATATAGAAGGGTATTTCCCTTACATTCATCATGATACACTTCTAATCCCTTGGCTATTCCCTTGATGTTTGCATGTATGGATGATAAAACACACATTGAATCTAGAGGATGATGCAGACACTTCTTTTTGTCCCCATCCCAGCTGAATGGAGTATGGAAAACATTTTTTGTGTATATTTAGGCTTTAGAAACTGGTCTAAATAAGAAAAAAAAAAAAAAGCCAGCTTTTTTTTTTTTTTTTTTTTTAAATTACAAAAGCAATAATATCTGTGGTGTAAAAAATAAAAAGGCAAAACCATTAAACACTATCTGGATAGAAATACTATTAACAACTGGAGCATTTCTACAGCTATTTCTATCTACCTATTTTACACAAATAGGTAATATAATAAGTGCTATTTTGAGACTTATTTCTTCATCAGGTATATTATGAGCCTGTGTTGGTGTCATTAATGTAGTATATCATCTATAATTATAATTTTATTTATATATTTATTAAAAATTTTTAAAAGTAATCTTTACTTCCAATGTGGGGCTTGAACTTACACCCCCCAGATCAAGAGTTGCATGCTCTATTGACTGAGCCAGCCAGGCGCCCCTCATTATGATGATAATTTTAAATTGTTGCATAGTACTCTATTATACAGCTATGTCATAACTTTTTAAGCCAATTCTGGTTTTTTTTGGACATACACTTATTTCCATTTTTGCTATTATAAGAAATGCTATAAAGAAATGCTATAGATTCTGCATAGCGAAGGGAACAATCAACAAAACTAAAAAGCAGCCTATGGAGTGGAAGAAGGTATTTGCAAATGATATAACTGATAAAGGGTAAGTATCCAAAATCAATAAAGAACTTACTAAACTCAACACCCAAAAAACAAATAATCCAATTAAGAAATGAGCAGAAGACATGAATAGATATTTTGCCAAAGAAGACACACAGATGGCTAACAGACACATGAAAAGATGTTCAACATCACTCATCATCAGGGAAATACAAATCAAAACCACAATGAGATACTACCTCACACCAGTCAGAATGGCTAAAATTAACAACACAGGAGACAACAGGTGTTGGTAAGGATGCAGAGAAAGGGGACCCCTCTTATACTGTTGGTGGGAATGCAAACTGGTGCAGCCACTCTGGAGAACAGTATGGAGTTTCCTCAAAAAGTTAAAAATAGAGCTACCCTATGACCCAGCAATTGCATTACTAGGTATTTGTACGAAGGATACAAAAATAGTGATTCCAAGGGGCACGTGCATCCCCAATGTTTATAGCAGCAATGTCCACAATAGCCAAACTATGGAAAGAGCCCAGATGTCCATCAATGGATGAATGGACAAAGAAGATGTGGTATATATATATGTATATATATATATATATACATATATATAGGAATATTACTCAACCAACAAAAAGAATGAAATCTTGCCATTTGCTATGATGTAGAAAGACCTAGAGTGTATTATGCTAAGCGAAATAAGTCAATCAGAGAAAGACAAATACCATACGATTTCACTCATATGTGGAATTTAAGAAACAAAACAGATGTACATTTGGGAGGGGAAAAAAGAGAGAGGGAAACAAATCATGACAGACCCTTGATAGAAAACAAACTGAGGGTTGTTGAAGGAAGGTGGGTGGGGGATGGACTAGATGGGGGATGGGCATTAAGGATGGCACTTGTTATGATGAGCACTGGGTGTTCTAAGTAAATGATGACCACTGAACTCTACTCCTGAAACCAACATTGAGCTGTATGTCAACTAACTAGAATTTAAATTAAAAAAAAAAAAAAAAAAGAAATGCTATAAATTTAGCTTACAGCTAAATATTTGTACTTATCATTGACTTTTCCCCTGTAGGATAAATTATTAATATAGAATGGTTAGATTAAGGCATATGTACATTTTTAGAGCTTTTCTACATATTGCCAAATTGCCTTCCAGAGAATATACCAGTTTATACTCAGTGCAATTTATTATATGTCTATTTCTTCAAACCCTTGCCAGCACGAGTAATTATTTTTTATCTTTCTGGCCTAGCATTTGAATGGGAAACACAAGGATTTTTGAAGAAGTCCAGCTTACATTCAGAAATTGGCAGCAGCTTTGAGCGTGAGCCTGTTCCACTTTAACCCAGTGCCCAATCAAATGTGAGGGAAATGAAGCAATGAAGTGAATCTGGCTTTTGCAGATTATGCTTACAAGATGAGGAGAAGAAGGTTGAAAATCGCGTGTTCAAGATTTAGGAACAGGGGTCAAACATAAAACAGTCAAAGCCTTTGGTCCTGTAATTATACTTTTGGGAATTTAGCCTAAAGAAAATTCCCAGTAAAAGGAAAAAGCATATACACGTGAAAAAAGTTTATTATAGGGACACTTGGCTGGCTCAGTCGGTGGAGCGTGCAACTCTTGATCTCAAGGTTGTGGGCTCGAGCCCCACGTTGGGTGTAGAGATTACTTAAAAATAAAATCTTTCTTTTTTAATGTTTATTGTGACATTACTTATATTAGGGAAATGTTATAAGCAATTTGACATAGGAGAAATGGTTTAAGAAATTGAGGTTATGTTGACTTGATGGAATTTTATGCACTTGTTAAATTAGTAATTATAATGATGTACAAACATAGGAATATGTTCATGGTGTAATGTTAAGTGCAAAAAGAAGGGTATATAATTTTTAGCATTTAAAACGATGTGCTAGTTCAATCCCCATATATGAAGACTGGAAGAAAATATAAAAACTGAAACCAATTGTGAAAGAGAGTGACACCCCCTGTTTGAAATGTTTCTTTAAAGTCATCCTTGTGTGATCACAAAGAAAAGTAACAATCTCGGAAGAGGTGGGAAGAGGTTCATATAAAGAGACAAACGAATGGGCTCGAGGGACAGCCACAGAAAATGCTCGGTCCGCCCCGGGATAGTTACTTAGGGAGGCGTTGTGGAAGATTGGAAAGAACGAGGCGCTGGAGGCAAATGGAGCTGGGCTTGAAGGCAGCCTCCACTTCATACCAGAAGTATGAGCCCAGACAAGTTATTTAACTTCCTACAGTTTAGTTTACATAGCTGTAAAAATGGATGAATAATGCCTGCTTGTGCAGTTGTTGGGGGAAGGGACCGAGCGTGCTTGGCACAGGTAAGCGGTAGGTGCCTAGCGAGCGGGGAGGGTCATATAAGTGATGCTGCTCTTTTCCTGTATTTATCTTTTCATAATTATTGATCCTACAGTAAAGGGAAGGACGTTCAGCTAAGAGACAATATTTGCAAGTGTGTTTCTCGCAAATGGAAACCACACGACTCTGTCCAGGACAGAAGGGAGCGAGTGAACGAAGACTCTTTTCTCAGCGGGATGGTCATCGAGCCGGCTTAACGGCATCTCTGCTGTGTCTCTGTTAAGTAATATAGCCGGACACCTTGATTGAAAATGACATAGCATAGGGCGCCTGGGTGGCTCAGTTGGTTAAGCGACTGCCTTCGGCTCAGGTCATGATCCTGGAGTCCCTGGATCGAGTCCTGCATCGGGCTCCCTGCTCGGCAGGGGGTCTGCTTCTCCCTTTGACCCTCCCCCCTCTCATGTGCTCTCTCTCAAATAAATAAATAAAATCTTAAAAAAAAAAGAAAAAAAGAAGATGACATAGCATAAAAGATAACATAGCTGCAAAACTTCTGCCGTGCATGGCAGAAACAAAATTGGACACCAAAAGGTGATGGACAGAAAAAAATTTTGGAAAACAGAGCATCTTACATAATATCTGTCCCCATGTTATTTTAAAAAATCGGTTATACAGTGTAATTGGGGGCAAAAATTCAGCGTTGGCTCTTGTTAATCCAGTGATTTGAAATCAGCCTAGGAAGAGCAAACCGCTCGGAATTTTGCCCTCTGTGACATTAACCCAATTTGCTAATTACACATGGATGTCCAGTTTCTCTAGTGCTAGGGAAAACTCAGGTGGAGAGAAAATGTCCTGACTTCCAGATCCTGAGCAGAGAGACTCAGTGGCCACCAGATGCAGAGAAACCTGTGACCTGAAAAAGTCTGTCAGTGTCTCCCCAGGGACTTCAGGCCAAGAGGATGGGGACAATCTCTCAACTACACCCACCCCTTTTGTAGGGGAAAACATGAGCACCTGGTTTGTACCCAGGCCTTTCTGACAAATTCCTCGTCATATTGAGAGGCTTTTTTCTTTTTCCTCTTCAAAAATCTTTTAGCAGTAACAGCAGCTCAAACAACTGGAGTTATTTCAACTTTAAAATGCAGGTTTTGGGGCGCCTGGGTGGCTCAGATGGTTAAGCATCTGCCTTCGGCTCAGGTCATGATCCCAGCGTCCTGGGATCGAGCCCCGCATCGGGCTCCCTGCTCAGCGGGGAGCCTGTTTCTCCCTCTCCCTCTGCCTCTCTCCCTGCTCATGCTCTCTCTCTCTCTGTATCTCTGTGTCTCAAATGAATAAATAAAAAATCTTAAAAAAAATAAAATCAAATAGGGGCACCTGGGTGGCTCAGTCGTTAAGCGTCTGCCTTCAGCTCAGGTCATGATCCCAGGGTCCTGGGATCGAGCCCCACACTGGGCTCCCTGCTCCGCGGGGAGCCTGCTTCTCCTTCTCGCACTCCCCCTGCTTGTGTTCCTGCTCTTGCTGTGTCTCTCTCTGTCAAATAAATAAATAAATAAAATCTTTAAAAAAATAATAAAATAAAATAAAATAAAATAAAATAAAATAAAATAAAATGCAGGTTTTGTGGACCTCCTCTGCTGGCAAATGTAATTTCAAAGGAAACTTCTTTTGCCGGGTATTCAGTGTTACACAGGGATTTGGGGAGTTAATCTTCACTGTCTCTGCTGTCAGAGAAAAGGAAAGAAGAGCTGCTCTTTCTAACCACTCTTCCCCGTGGGCATGTGTCTCCTTTTGTAGGTAGCCTGGAATTATGGAGACAGGGCAAACTCCAGGGGTGGATATCCCACCTAGCCTCTGGAGGCAGCCTGGGCTCTCCTTAAAACTTCTGAAACAGATGCTTGTTGGTCCTAGTTTAAAGCTCTCAGGATAGGCATCCTGCAGCCGCTCTTGTTAACTGATATCGGTGCTTAACCTTCTTTCATTTGAATAATTTTTTTTTTAATTACACCAATAGTAGAAACTTAAAAATGAATACTCCAAAAACCCATGCAAAAGCTCTCCATCCCAATAAATCATCTGTAACTATGTTGCTACATTTTAAGTTTACTGCAGACAGAGCTGGAATTTAGGAGACACCATTTTATAAAAATACAGTATTTTCGAGAGGGAGTTACAAGTAAAATCAGTTCTATTCCTCTTGGGGCAGGTGCGGCTTCACTAAGGGTCTTGTCTTCAGAAACCCCAGCTAAGAATCAGTCCCGGCCTTCTGCTCCCATGTGTTCCCAACTTCCAGAAGGGAATACCTCCACTGCTCCACCCCGGACAAGCTTGCAGTCCACAGTTCATCAGCTGTGTCTACTGCGTGGGGAGAGGGGCTGAGGTGTTCCCTTCTGGCAGGTCCCCACGGTGTCTGCAAGTGTCTCTCTTGGATTCAGGGTTGACAAATAATGGACAAGAGGCCAAACCTGATCCGCTGCCTGTTTTTGTATAGCTTGTGAGCTAAGAATTTTTTTTTTTTTTTTTTACTTTTTAAGTGGTTGAAAAAAGTGAAGATGTTGAAATCATATGGGTTGCAAATTTAAGTGTCCATAAATAGTTTTATTGGAACACAGCCTTGCTCATTCATGTATGTCTCATTTGTCACCGTCTACGGCTGCTTTCATGCCATGATAGCTGTGTTGAGTATTTGGGTTGGGACAGAGACTGGACGGCCAGCAGATCCTACAATATTTACCATCTGGCCCTTCTCAGAGAAAGTTCACTGGTCTGTGTTGCAGAGCCTCCCAACACTTTGGAATCCATTCCCTCTCTTTCCCCTAAGGGAGGGTCAGTCATCGCTCCCCCCGAATATTGCAGTCCTCACTCCCAAGGCAATAGACCCCAAAGACTGTCTTATCTTCCCCAGTCTTCTTGTTGTGGGGTTGATCGGGATAGGGCTGGTTCAGGCAAGGTCATATCTGGAGGTCAGGATTAAGGGGCAGGAGAAGGCACAGGGGAGGAAGGAAGGAGGGGTCTGTTCTGGTCCTGGTCATTTGCAGTAGACTTTAGGATGTGAAATAATTAGGCCCTGCTGTTTTTCATCTGTGTAATCAAATTCTGGAGAATTAGAAGCAACAGGGCATGGGATGCAGGAACCAAGGACAAGTCCTCTGTGTGGGCTGTGTTTGGTGCTGTGTATGCAGATGGGAAAGACTGGGGAAGGGACAGGTTTGAGAGGGAGAGAGAAGACTCAAGATTTCACTTCACAGGAACCAAGTTTGTGATTTGTGAAGGGGACATGTGGACTACTGGTCACCCGAGTCTGGGATGGAAGTCTGAGTTGTGAGTCACTAGCAGATGGGTGTATGGAAAGCCTAGGCAATGGATGACATCGCCAAAGGAGTGAGTGCAGATGGAAAGAGAAGACGTCTGATGACTCGTAATAGGCTCTTCAACATTTAGAAGTCAGGTAGAAAAAGAAAAACCCAGGAGGGCAGGATTCTGGATACAGTGCCTGGCACACGCTATGTGATCCAGGTAATTCCAATTAACTAGGATCTCCCACTCTTAACGTATATCACAGCAATTCTAACATCACACTTGTCTATCATTTCCCTTTCTCTCTTTCTCGTCCTGCCTCTCCTTATCTTTTCTTCTGCCTTATTGCCTTCTTCTGTTATGTGTTAAGCCCATCGGGGCACCCAGGCACCCCTACCATGCTTGAGCATTGCTTACCTGCCTACAACTCTGGGTGACACTGGTTGATAAGCCTGTGAACTAGTCAATATATATCCTTCTTTTTGTCTATCTAGTTGGTTTCAAAATACGTTACGCTTGTTCCTATTGAAACTTGCCCGCATTATGAACTATTTCTTTAGTCAGTTAATGGTATTTTGACTTCTATTCCTACCCTGTTACTAATGCCTCGCAACCCGGTGTCATCTGTGATTTCAAAATACGTTACGCTTGTTCCTATTGAAACTTGCCCGCATTATGAACTATTTCTTTAGTCAGTTAATGGTATTTTGACTTCTATTCCTACCTTGTTACTAATGCCTCACAACCCGGTGTCATCTGTGATTTATTTAGAAGTTCTGAGTTACATCACTGGGGTAAAGATAGAGATGCTCAGCACTGGCTCCTGCTCTGACATGAGTGAGATCATGCGGGAACCTTCCAGGCTGAGGCTGAGTCATTGATAAGCCACCTTTTGGGGGATATTATTCAGGTCTTGGTGCCTGCACCTAAGAAATAAGAGTCTTCTTTCTTTCTATTTCCGTGGTAAAAAAAGTCACTGGCAGTGGAATCTGAGGTCATACTCCAGCACAGAGAGATTATATCTCTTGCTCGTTCCTTATCTACCTGCCTATCTATTCATCAAAGAAAATTAAATTGGTCTGCCAAGATTTGATCTTCACATACCATTGAGGTGAGTGCAAATTGATTGTGTTATTGCTGGACTCATTCTCTCCCTGTGGAGCGGACTTGTGCTATGGCTTGCTTGGGAGCTGCGGGGGGTGGGGCTAGGGAAATCAGAGACCTAACGAGACTCTAGGCCGTACTTAGCACGAGGCAGTATGCCAGGTGCTTTACAAGGATTCGCTTGCTTATTATTCTCAACAGCTCAGAGAGGTTGCTATGATAATTCCTGTTTTCCAGGCAAGGAAACTGAGGCTCAGGAGGTAAGAGTGTCTCGTACAAGGCCACACAGCTGGCTGGCGGCAGAGGTGGAACTTGAACTTCAAGTCATTCATGTGGACTCCCAGCAGTTATAAATGTGTGAAACCCTGGACAGTATTGCAATCTGGGAAAGATTTTGAAAAACTCCTAAAGCTTTAAATGTCGTCTGGATACAAATGATTTCAAAATTTATATCTCTGCCCTCTGAGACCCAGTCCCCATCTCCAGCTGCCTCTTGGACATTTCCACTTGGACATCATGCCAAAAATATGTAGTTCCGCGTGTAAACTCAAACAATCATCTTCCCTCGGGGACCCAGGACCCCCACCCCTCCCATCGCTGTCCTGTGCTTCTCAGTGGCACGACATTCTTTCAATCTTCTCAAAATCTGAGTTCTGTTAAGACCCTCCCCGGAGATTCTTTTTTTTTTTTTAAAGATTTTATTTATTTATTTGACAAAGAGAGAGAGTTAGTGAGAGCAGGAACACAAGCGGGGGAGTGGGAGAGGGAGAAGCAGGCTTCCCGCCGAGCAGGGAGCCCGATGCAGGGCCCGATGCAGGGCCCGATGCAGGGCTCGATGCAGGGCTCGATGCAGGGCTCGATGCAGGGCTCGATCCCAGGACCCTGGGATCATGACCTGAGCCGAAGGCAGACGCTTACCTACTGAGCCACCCAGGCGCCCCGCCTCCCCAGAGATTCTTGCTCAAGAATAGTTCTTGCCTCATCTCCCATTTTCTAGAGTCACCACCTTTAGCCTGTGTTGCCTGGGGCGTTGATTATTGCAACAGCTAAATACGTCTTTCACCAGCCACCACAGTTTAGACACTGCTTACTCAAGTCAGTTCCTTAAATGTATGGCCCTCAATTTTGTCTGCACATTGGAATTACCCGGGAATGTAAAAAGTACTCTCTAAAGTTTGGGGTCTCACCTTTCCGGCATTACAAGGTTATTCATATCTCTGACACCAGTGATGCTGTCCTAAGGCTCTGGGGGTCAGACGCAGTCTCCAGGAATTAAGGAGGGGTGAATCTAGCCCTACTCCTGTCTTTTTGGGCTGGACGAAGGTTTGACTGCCAAAAATAGTGAAATTCAGCATCCTGACACCCCCGCATTTCCCCAGAATTTCCTCTGAAGGGATCTGCTCTGATTTCCAGCGACTTACTCAGGTTAATGATGCTTCTATGACATCTTTGACTCTCTCACTAAAGGGCCACACTTCAGACTTGCCAGTTTCACAGTTTACATATTTTCTGACCAGCTTTCTCAAAATTCTCTTGCAGAGGACAGTTGTTTGGCAAATCTGATTAATTAATGCAGAATATAATGGTCTAATGCAGTGGTTCTAAACTTATGTTCCATATAACATGAGTACTATAAGGTGCCGTACAAAAAAAGAGAATCCCAAGGCCAAAAAATTTTAGCAAATCTCTTAAGATGCACTTTAGCGTGTTAAAGTCTCTGAGAAGGCCTGCATTAAACACTTCTGTTTAATTTAGTTTATTTGATTACTAAGTTTTCTAAACTTATTTGACTACTGTACTGTTTTATTTTCAAGCACCTATTCCAACAAAACTAAAATGCCAGTATCTTGAAGTCACGTTATGATTTCAGAGATATTAAAGCAAGAGAAAAATGGTCAAGGATGATGATAAGATACATTGATTGTAACAAACATCCCAATTTCTTGGAGACATTAAAACATGAAGGAATGTGCATCTTAGTCTTAATTAAATCCAGTAACCTCTTGTGAGACTAGGATTTTGTGCAACACCCAGTGGGGGATCACAGGGCAAGATAGCTGTGTTTTTTTTTGTTTGTTTGTTTTTTAAAGATTTTATTTATTTGACAGAGAGAGAGAGACAGAGAGAGAGGGAACACAAGCAGGGGAAGCGGGAGAGGGAGAAGCAGACTTCCCGCAGAGCAGGGAGCCCGATGCGGGGCTCGATCCCGGGACTCCAGGATCTTGACCTGAGCCGAAGGCAGTCGCTTAACCAACTGAGCCACCCAGGCGCCCCAAGATAGCTGTGTTTTAACAGGGATGTTCTGGATGCTCTCCGCTGGTAGGAAATGAGCAATGTGGTGGAAAGGAGACGAGATGGGATATCCAGGAGCTGCCACTGGTCTCTGGAAGGGAAGGGACAATGTCCTCATTGCCAGCAGACTAGGCTCTGACTGGTCGAGGAATATGTTGACACAGTACTGTAGAGAAGGACAGACACCAGGAGAAGGGAAAAGTGCTCATTCCACCGGGCTTTCAAATGCTGAGGAAAAGCCTCTGGCCTGCCTGATGAGAGGTATCATGGAAGAGCAAAAGATTGATGTATTTTGTAATTAGGTGGCAGGGCATGTGTTGAACGTCAGCTGTGTCCTATTCTGGCTCTGTGAGCTCGTCTGAGTTTCTTAACCTACCTGAACTTCGGTATCTGAAGACATAAGTAGAGTTACCATAATAATAACAACAACTGTCAGATAGATTATATTTGGGCTGCATGTAACAGCTGATTCAGATGGTCTAACCATGTAAGGCTTTCTTTTTTCACACTTCTTGGGAATTCTTAGAAGTAGGTATTGTAGGGAGGGGTAGTGACATCAGGAGGGTAACTTCTTTGTTCCCGCTGTGTGATCCTCAGTGTGAAGCGTTTGTCTTCACCTTGGTCTCCTTGTGGTCACAAGATGGCTGCTCTTGAACTCTGCATTCCAGGCAGGAAGGCAAAGGAGAGAAAGGAAGAAAAAGAAGCCCCAAAAGCTTTCCCAGAGATCCCTAGCCAGCTTGCAGCTAGAACCCGTTGATGAGCCTCATTCCACATGGTCACTCTTAGCTCTGAGAGAGTCTGAGTAGGCAAGTGTTAGCGGGCCCTTTGCCACCGGGATCAAAATTGGGATTCTGTCAGAGAGAAAGAAGGCAAATGTGGATACTGAGTGAGTACCTAGGTATTCAGTGCTGCGAGGGCTGTGAATGAGATAACACACGGGAATGTGCCCAGCTCTGTGCCTGGCTCAGAGTAAGCATGTAACAGTTGTCTTGTTTCCACACTTCCCAATGCGGATAATGGCTGATCTCTTCCCCTTCTTCGGTGGGAAAATATGTTGTAACTTGTGGTCGTACCACCAGGTGGCATGGAACCAGGCAGGAGGGAGCCAGAAATCTGGCTATGAAAGCTTTGGCCCAACACACACAGCAGAGAAGAATGGACAGGACATCTTGTGACAGGAAGTCCAGGTGGACATGGGTAGACGCCAACTTGTACCTGGACTGCTCCGCAGTCATCTGTACGATATTCTACTTTGGTTGGCGAAAATCTGTGTTTGGGTTAAAGTCCTTGCCTGATTCTCCCTGCTGATGGGTCTCCCAGGGGGAACACTGCACAAGTCACTTGTACCACTTAACGACACCTCTTTTATTGTTATTTTCGTGTGTTTACAACACCCAGGAGGCTATGAACTCCTTTAGGACAAGGCTTGCACCTTGTTTATCTTTGCGGTGTTGCCAGGCCTAATCCTTCCGATGGTTCAGCACCTTTGGGAGCCTGCCAGGTCAACTGTCAAGTGTGGCGTGGGCCTGGGGTACAGATAAGGCAGCAGCCAGCCAGGTAAGCAACACCTGCCTGTAGGCACTCGCATTTAAATAACAACCAAGCAAACACTGGGAAACAAAGGATCTCAGTAAGGATCAGGCAATGGCTGCTAGCGCTAGCAACTCAAACACACGCACACACACGCACACGCACACACACGCACACACACGCACACACACGCACACACACAATTTATCTTGTGCCTCCTGATAAAGTACATACACTCAGGAAGAATTTTTGTCAAAAAAGCAAACCCAAATCTGATCAAGCTTCTGGCTCTAAATACCAATTTACAGGAAAGAAGGAGTTAGGGGAACATGTGAGATGTTACCACAGGAATGCTATCAGTGAGATCCAGACTGTGGGAAACCACAGCGGACAAAAGGACCCGGTTCTTTCAACAAATCGATTGTAGGGAAAAGAAAACACGTGGAGGGCAAACCTATACATTAAAAGAGACTTAAACACTAGCTTTACCAGTTGCAATATATGCTTTATTTGGTTCCTTATTCAAGCAAACTATAAAAAAATATTTGAGACAATGAGAGAAATTCGGACTGACTTGATTTGGGAATCATTGTTTTAGGTGTGATAATGATATCATGGTTCTGTTTTTGCAAGGGTCCTTATCTTTTAGAGATGCATACTGAAATATTTTTAGAGATAAAATGATACCAGAGATGTGCTTGAGGATAACACAGTATGTGTGGAGGGGAGTGGATGGGGTAGAGGGTAAGACTCACCAAGGACAGATGGCTATGGAAGCCGGGTGACAGGTGCAGAGAAGGTCCTTGAATAATCTCTGATTTTTGCTTATATTTAAAATGTTCATAATAATACAAGAAGGGGAAATCGTGGGCCAGCCAAACCTAACCCATGGCAGACAGAGAAGGCTTTACCACGGAGCTGCTGAAGTTCAAGCATCAGGACTTCTCACTACATAGGCCTCTTCCAGGAGAATTTGGTATTCATGATTTTTCTTCAAAAGGTCTTCCAGACTGTAAAAGTTTCAGGCATCACCAAAATTGGATCTACCCCTAATAGCAGGCAGCCAGCTGACTCCCACGTTATGCATTGATAGTAAGTGTTCACCAATATGATTTTTAAAAAACACTTTTTTAAGATTTATTTATTTGAAAGAGAGAGAGAGAGAACACACAGAAGGAGAGGGAGAAACAGACTCCACGCTGAGCAGGGAGCCCGATGTGGGGCTCAATCCCAAGACCCTGAGATCATGACCTGAGCCAAAGGCAGACGCTTAACCGACTGAGCCATCCGGGTGCCCCCTACAAACAGTTTATAATGAAGATTTTTCAGTAGGCACAATGTATAAGGAACCTCATGGACCCTTCTCCCAGTTCAGGTTATGAATGTTTTGCTACATGTGCTTCATATTTTCCTTTCTCTTTCCTCCTCCTCTTTCCCCTCCTCTTCCTCCTCCTTCTTTTTTACCCTTAAGTAGTTCTATATGTTTCTCCATTTTCTTTATAACCACAATACCTTTATTAGATTCAATAAAATTAACAATAATTCTTCAACATTATCTAAGAGACAACCAATTTCCCCCAACTGTTTCAGAATGACTGGTTCTTAAGCAAAGGTCTCTAATCAATGCCAGAAAGTGGAAATGACAGCCATTAATGAATTATGTGCCCTTTCGTGTTTAATGTTAAAGCCCGCGCCATCACAGGTGGTACTGTATGAAAATATTGGCTGAGCCTGCCCTTTTTGTAAAATGTAGTTGTGCTTGTAAAGTTAAAATCATTGTATTTGGGGCGCCTGGGTGGCTCAGGTCATGACTTCGGGATCCTGGGATTGAGCCCCGTGTCGGGAATCTCTGCTCAGCGGGGAGCCTGCTTCTCCCTCTGCCGCTGGCCCCTGCTGGTGTTCTCTCTCTCTCTCACCCTGTCTCTCAAATAAAAAAAAAAAAATAAATAAATAAATAAATAAATAATCTTAAAAAAATCACTGTATTTAATGATGGCCACTGAGGGTGAGTAAACAAGATATCAGAAGAGCTTATTTAAAACATAAATAAAACAGAGGTGCCTGGGTGGCTCAGTCGGTTGGATGTCCAACTCTTGATTTTGCCTCAGGTTATGATGTTGGGGTCATGGGATCGAGCCTTGCCTTGGACTCTGCCCTCAGTGGGAATCAGCCTGGGATTCTCTATCTTCCCCTCCTTCTGCCCCTCCCCCTCAACTCGCTCTCTAAGTAAGTAAATAAATAGATAAGTAAATTCTGTGTATTTGCTATCTGTTCCTTGTTTCTACAGACAATAGCTAGCATTCTGCCTTTAGCTGTGACCTTTATTTTTTGCCTTGCCACTCTAATTATTTCATGTACGCTTTGGATCCTATTGTTATGGACCAAACTGTCTCTCCAAATTCATATTTTAAAGTCCTAAACCCAAACGTGACTGTATGTGGAAATGGGGCCTTGGAGGTAATTAAGGTTAAAAGAGGTCACAAAGGTGGATCCCTAACTCCCAACAGACACCAACCCTGCTGGCACCTTGATCTTCAATGTCTTGGCCTCCAGAACTGTGAGGAAAATAAATTTCTATTATATAAGCCTTCCAGTTGGTGTTTTTTTGATATGATAGCCCGAGCAGACTAATACACTATGTAGACTATACTATGTAGAATAGAACACATATTCTACACAGTATACTAAACATACTGCATTTTAATAGTTTCCTAGGCATAACAAGGTCAAGGACCAACAGATTACATGCGGGTGCATGTGTTTGCGCACGCACGGACACACACACACACACACACCCTCAGATAAAGGGCAATGAGGAGGAGGGAGGGGAAATACTCATCAAATGTGAAATGAGTGGGTCTCCAGGGACCTTATTAAGAGCCCTGCTTCTGTGGCGTACAGAGATAAAGTATATCTTGGAAATTATCTAGGAGTGAATTGACTTGTACTGGAGGTTGTATTAGAAGGGGAAGGACATGAAGAGTCAATGTCAATTTTGGATGGTATGTGTCTATTTTAAGCGGAGGGAATAAATGAATGGGTAACATCGAATGATATATTAAGTGTGGAAGGAATCTCAGGAAATCATCTGGTCCAATGGTGGAAGATGAGAGTGAATGCTGATGAAGAAGAGGGTCACTGAGTTCACAGTAGAGAAGGGGACTGTTCCCCACAGTGGGTGAAATGCTAGCCCTTCAGAGAAAGCTATAAGGGAAAGTCATGATTTGGGAGGTGGAGGGAATTCACGTCACAATACTAGTGGGTGTGGGGAGCACTCCTATGACTCCGATCATTTCCAAAGATGAGTTCAGTGAAGAAGTGAGTGGAATGTAGGAGGAGGTGACACGTGGGCTGTGAGGGTTGGAATTAAAGAAGTGAAGAGTCTTCCTGAATTCTTTGGTTAGGATAATGACTTTACTCCCCAAATGGGGAGCAACAGGTATAAACCTGGCAAGTTGGAAACAAGGGCACCTGCCTCTGACCCTCTCTGCCTTCTGGCTGGAGATTTAAGGGTTCTCCAACTGCGTGCAGTGAGGAGGGACACTTGTCTGTCCTGAAGCAAACCTTTCAGAAATAAACTGGCCTCCTCTGACCCAGTTTCAGAAACCGCGGAGGAAACATGCGCTCCTCAGGGCTTCTGTGGGAGCAGTGAGCCAGTCACCCTTTGACACTAGAGAAGCGGGAGAGGCTCTTGCCCTTGGGTAATGCTAGTGATTCTGGCAGCTGAGGCTGAGTGTGATTCTCTTCTTTGTGATACAGAATCTGAGAAGTTTTAGCGTGTGGGTTCCTAGAATGGATTATCTTTTCCCAACTGGTGCTAGCAAAATAACTTTTTTTTTAAATACAGGCACTTCTTTTTTTTTTTAAGATTTTATTTATTTATTTGACAGAGAGAGAGAGAGAGAGAGCACAAGCAGGGGGAGTGGGAGGCAGAGGAAGAGGGAGAAGCAGGCCCCCCGCTGAGCAGGGAGCCCGTTGTGGGACTCGATCTCAGGACCCAGAGATCATGACCTGAGCCGAAGGCAGACGCTTAACCAGCTGAGCCACCCAGGCGCCCTGCAAAATAACTTTCTAAAAAGTATCAGAAAATACTTTCCCCAAAACCCCTAACTTTAGAAATTAACACCATATTAAGGAACTTCTTAATTTCTTGAATTTTCCTTTTTAAAAATCTTCTGGGGTGCCTGGGTGGCTCAGTTGGTTAAGCAACTGCCTTCGGCTCAGGTCATGATCCTGGAGTCCCAGGATCGAGTCCCGCATCGGGCTCCCTGCTCGGCAGGGAGCCTGCTTCTCCCTCTGACCCTCCCCCCTCTCATGTGCTCTCTCTCTCATTCTCTCTGTCTCAAATAAATAAATAAATCTTAAAAAAAAAACTTCTGATTTTAGAATTGATTCCCCTTGTTTACAAGTTAAGTTGTTCTTCCTTCCTTCCTTTCTTTTTCTTTCTTTCTTTCCTTCTTTCTTTCTTCTTTCCTTCCTTCCTTCCTTCCTTCCTTTCCTTCCTTCCTTCCTTCCTTCCTTCCTTCCTTCCTTCCTTCCTTCCTTTCTTTTCTTTTCTTTTCTTTTCTTTCTTTCTTTCTTTCTTTCTTTCTTTCTTTCTTTCTCTTTTTCTTTCTTTCTTTTCCTTCTTTCTTTCCTTCCTTCTTTCTTTCTTTCTTCCTTCCTTTCTTTCTTTCTTTCTTTCTTTCTTTCTTTCTTTCTTTCTTTCTTTCTTTCTTTCTTCTTTCTTTCTTTCTTTCTTTCTTTCTTTCTTTCTTTCTTTCTTTCTTTCTTTCAGAAGGAGAGAGGGCAGGTAGGGGCAGAGGGAGAGAGAGTCCTAAGAACCCTAACTCGGGGCTCAATCTCACAACCTTGAGATCATGACCTGAGCCCAAATCAAGAGTCAGATGCTTAACTGACTGAGCCACACAGGTGGCCCACCTTTCTTTTTTCTTTTCTTTTCTTTCTTTCTTTCTTTCTTTTTTTTTTTTTTTACAAATGAGCCTTTGGAAGAGTGTGGAGGGAGAATTTTTGCTACTGTTGTTCAAGAAGTTCAGATGCGACGGTCAAGAATTGTGAAGGGTCCAACATTTTACCTATGTCACACTTAAAAGTTAGCCCTCTTTGGTTTCACGGTTACTGGTGAAGACATGAGTCTGCTGGGTCAGAGGAGGCCAGTTTATTCCTCACAGCCATAGCAGTAGACAGACAATCAATACTTCTTTTTCATTTTCCAGAGAGCAATGCAAAGAGTGCTGGATTATACAGTGAGTTGCATTTCAAGAGAGGAATCCTGAGTTTAGGAAACCCAAATCATATATAAAGGGCAGTACACATATGTGCCCTTTGCCTCAGAGGTAGACAGTTATCTCTATCTTCCAAGGATGTTAGCGAACCTGCAAGTCGCTCCAGAAGGAGACACTGTCTCTTTTTATCAAGGCTGGTTATATATGATATATAAACATCCTTCAAAAAAAAAAAAAACCAAAATAAAGGGCAATTTTTCTGCACTAGATGTGCAGAAATTTGAAAAATCTACGGAGAACCGTATCCCTACAGTAATATGTCCTTATAAGCTTAAATTCTTCATAAATGGAGTTAGAATGAGTACAGTGATACTGTACCTTATTTTTATTTTTACCCCCAAATTGTCTAGCCAATTCCCCTCCCCTACCACCTTTTTAAAGTAATGTTGAAGAGTTTTCTTAATATCTTGCCATCAGTGATGTCCTTGGACCAGAGAAACTTCTTAAACAGTGTAGAATTCTCCGTGCACCATTGTGTCTGCTTTAATTGTTTTTAACCTTGGTATCTCAGAGTCTCTCGGGCTTAAAAATCTCTTTTTCATCCCTCTGTCCAGATGACTGCCTGACAGCACCTTTTCCCTACTCACCGAATTCAGTGCTGTCCTCTCTTTCTGTTCCCAAGCTTTTCAATTCTGGCCATCCTGAGTTTCACCTCATTGGGTTTTGCCTACAAGATATATACAGAGAAGGCAAAACGACTCCACTTCTGAATGGCATGGCCATTTTCTCATCACATAAAGCTAGGAGGAATCTGAAAAGCTATCTAACCCCTACCTGCTCATTTTACAGATGTTGGTGAATGTGTGTGTGTGTGTAGGGGGGGGTGTTCTGTGGTCAAATGACTACAGGAAGTACCAAGTTAAAAAAAGTCAAACAGGTGCAACCACTTTAGAGAACTATTTGGCAGTTTTTATAAAGTTAAATATGTCTGCCCTCTGGCCCAACAATTCCTCTCTTAAGTATTTACCTGAGAAAAATGAAAACATATGTCTACAAAAGGACTTGCACAAGAACGTTCATACCTGTCTTATTCATGGAATAAGTAAGTCGGGGGTGGGATGAGGGTGTGAGTAAAGTGGGGTAGCCCTGGAGAATTCTGGGAAACAACACAAATGTCCATCAAAAGGAGAACAGGTAAACAAATGAGATGTGTATACACACACACACACACACACAATGGAATACAGCTCAGCAATTAAAAAATAATGAATGAACTACTGATATACACAACAGCATCGATGAAACTAAAAAATCTCATACTGAGCAAAAGAAGTCAGACAGCAGCCCCCCACCCCCCACTGGCAAATCCATACATGATTCAGTTTTTTTTATGTCTAAGATGTAGCAAAACCAGACTATAGTGATGAGAAGTCAGACACTAGTTGTTGCTGGACAGGGGATTTGCAGGAATGGGGAATTTTCCTGGGGTGTTGGAAATGTTTTATATATCTTGCTTTGGGTGGTGGTAGATTGAATATTCAACTCTCAATACTCATTGAACTGAACACTTAATGGACTGTGCATGTGTTAATTATACCTCAATTGAATCTTTTAAAAAGTTAAGCATATTTCTTTACTATGGGACTTTTCAGAGGTGTTAATCAAGCAAATATACATGGTACATCTTTAAGAAGGAGACAGGGTAGAGAGTGTTTCTTTAAACATATTTGAAGATGGGCCGCTCTTTGAAGGAACGGCAGGGAATAGAAGATGTTTTAGAGGATGTTTTGGCTTGCACATTGACCTTAGTGCATTTCATTGTGCTGTTTCCTGTTCCTTATTTCCTTCCTTCTGCTTGACATAGGGATGGACTGCTCATGCCAATCCATCTGGCAGGATGGTGAGCCACCTGCTGTGGCCCAATTCTCCTGCCTTCGCATTGTCAGCTCGGGTCCCCCAGTTGGCACCCTTGTCCATCCCAGGCCGTTGGATCACCCCAGCCCATTGCCTTCAGTGGCAAGAGACCCAGCTGAACAGGGCGGAGCATGGCTATCTGATGTGTCTGCAAGACTTTTTGCCTCAATCAGTCCCATAGATCATTTCTTCAGCCATGTATGCATCCATTCACTAGTTTACAACCTCCATTTATGTGAGCGTGTCTACGCGTCCGTCACTGTGTAATTCCCAGGAGACATCAAACTGAGTAAAGCACACTTCCTGCTTGAAGGGGGAGAGAGCCACATGCACACAACTTTTAAACAATGCAAAACTGCAGCGTTAGAGTTGGTGCTGAAGGTCTTGCTTTTATCTTATTCCTTCCCCTGCTGATGTGCGGATTCCTTTTTCCTTCCATGGGTCCACCAAAGGCAAAAATAGCAATACCAAGCACCGAACACCGAAGGAGAATGATCACTTTGACCCAAGGGCTATCTGTTATAACAGAGACAGTCTACATGTCCACAAAGTGGTAGAATGGTGCAGAGTCTCCAGGACCTGCTGGGGATTTGCTCTACTTCGGTGAGTGCAGCAGCTAGGAAGGAAACTCAGAAGCTAGTGCTCCAATGATGGGGTGACATATAGATATCTAAGCCCTGCTCCTGATGCGTTCAATGGGTTTTTTCTTATTTGTGAGGAGGGCTTTATAGTTTTTGTAGAACAAGAGGGCCATCACACAAAATGACTCCTCACTTCTTACTCATTGTTCAGCTCAAGCATGTCATGTATTCTTTGCTTGAACTGGTAGTGGGGCAGGTGAAGAGGGTAAATTCAGGGATTGGCTGCACTCAAGGGCAGCAGAAACAGCCTGATATCGGCCACGGCCATGGCTCTAGTGATTGCACTCGCAAGCAGGCATCCAAGAGAGATGGTGAAGCTTCATGTGTTTTTCAAAGACTAGAAATTTCTTAGGGACCAGCATCTCTATTTGTCTACTTAAAAAAAATAATATGCAGCAATACTGACTTTGTACATACGTCTGGAGTGTTCTATGCATTTTCGTATATGTAGAGATTCATGTAACCACCATCACAATCAGCATAGACATCTTTAACACCCCAGCATTCTCCAGTGCTACCCCACTTTACTCACACCCTCATCCCACCCCCGACTCCTAACAACTTGTGATGTGTTCTTCATCACCATAGCTCTATCTTTCTGCATGAGATAAAGGAAATTGTTACAATACATAACTTTTTGAGTCTTGCTCCTTTCATGCAGGGTAATTTTGTCTGAAGATTTTTTTTAAGTAATCTCTACACCCCATGTGGGGCTCGAACTCATAAACCTGAGATCAAGAGTAGCACTCTCTACTGACTGAGCTTTAAAATAAGTATTACTAGGGCGCCTGGGTGGCTCAGTTGGTTAAGCGACTGCCTTCGGCTCAGGTCATGATCCTGGAGTCCCGGGATCGAGTCCCACGTCGAGCTCCCTGCTCAGCAGGGAGTCTGCCTCTCTCTCTGACCCTCCCGCTCTCATGCTCTCTATCTCATTCTCTCTCTCAAATAAATAAATAAATAAAATCTTTAAAAAAAAATAAGTATTACTAAATTTAAAATGGTTCCAAACTGAATCCATAAATGGCAACATAAATTTAAAAATAGTCTTACAGTAAATAAATATAATATTACATATCATGGACATTTTGAATATTATGTTATAAGATACTGGATCTTGTTTAAATCCGTAGAGAATGTTGATTTTTTTTTTTTTTAAGCAGACAATTGGCAGAATTGTGCTTAGGCTGCAAGTTCTGTCCAGATTTCTGTGGGCTGTGGTTCCAATGTCGGTTCCATTTGCAAAGTCTTTGCAGTGCTATTTAGATTTCTCCTGAATGCTCACCATCTCATGGTTGGTCTGGGGTCCAGATGGTGATGTATCTGTTAACTCAGTTCTCAAACTCTTTTGTATGTTGTTTGTGATCAAATTTAAGCAAGCATAGATTGGGGTGAGACCCAAATTAGCAAAGAACTTCATGGGTTTGTTTTCCCAACCTCCTTTCTCTCCCTGATCTCTCTGGTATTTTCCAATTTTTCCTGGGTGTTCTCCTTTTTGTTCATCCATCCAGAAGGCTAGGGTTTTATTTACCCTGCTCTTCTGTGCAATTCTTGTGACTCTGTCCATGCCCTGGGCCAAGTGGTAAGTACACACAGAGAAGAAAAAACATGGTCTTGGGGCCATCCCTCCTTTAATTGGAGAGGAAGAGTCCCCTTCCTTGGCGTTTTCTATGCTGTGGAACTTCCATGCTGCTGCTGTCACCGCTGGAAAACCTCTTGCTCACATCTTGAGCCTGAACTAGTAGGTTCTGCTAGAGCTCCGTTCACACTGGTGCTCACTTCTGGGTTTCAGGCTGCTTTGAGTCCTGTGCAGGGATCACCAAAAGGAAAGACGGGTAAACCCACAGGCAATTTAAAGGTTCTTTGAATTCTTGTTTTCTTCCCCAATTGACCTGCCACTTTTTACTTTTTAAAAAGTTCTCAAATAGCAGCTCTGTGCGTTGCCCCCAGCTCTTATAGCTGTATTCAATGGGAGAAACAGGGTGGAGTGTGATTCCATCTCACCCTGAAATAGAACCTGCACATTGACTTTGGCTGAGCCATTTCTCCAATATCCTTTGGGCTCAGGACTGGGGACACTTCCCTAGTTACAAAGGTAGAATGGATATGTCATTATCGGCATTTATGCTGGCAATTGCCAAATGTGTGAATTTGTATGTCTGTGTGTATACGGTGCTATTTAAGTGCTGAAAAAAGGTGGCCGGCTATTATAGACAATACAAAAGGGGCCAAATCCTTGTCCTAGACTCAAGTGGAGGTCACCGTGCTCTTATTCCTAGCCACTGCTGATGGGAGCACAGTCCTCTTCCCTGTTCAGCAATTATGGTACTGCGGGTAACAGTTGGTCTGCAGCTCTATTCCTAAAGGCCTTTGGGCACATCGAATATTCTAGATGTGTTGCCGTCAGCTCTAAATCTCTTTGCAGGTCCCTTTGAAATTTTCTTTTCTTCTCTTTTCCTTTTATCCATTTCTTCCACCAGTCCTTTTATGGAGTAATATGACTTTTGGAAAGAGTGATTGGAGGCAAACTACGGAAGGGGACAGTGGTGTGTTTATATGAAGAAATGAGGTTCTTACATGTTGCGTGTGTTGTGATCTAGGCTGGGGCAGTCTTTGGTGGGGAAAAAAAAAGCTGCAGTGCAGAAAAGTCTTAACTAATAAAGATATAGTTGTTCTTGCCAATGTCACCCAAGGGATAAACAGCTTGCCCGCCATAAAATCTCATTAGTCCTGCCAGGTGAATGAAGAAATGTAAAGATTTGTGGCCCTGGTCTAACTAAGCCATTATCCCAAGAATGTCAGCTATGCGTTATGGGTCTATTCGAGGATTTCAATTTACCTGTAGTAGGTTTGCTTTCTTTTCTTCTACTGGAGAAAAACATTCGTTCGGTTTTATTGTTTTGGATTTATTTTCAAGGAACTGAAACTGTCATAGCACTCCCTCCAAAAAAGTGAAAATACCAACCACTTGCCTCTTGCCCCCCAACACACACAGTTGTAAAGGAGATTTCTGCTTATGGAGTGACAGGGGTCAGCTTGGTGGGTGCACAAGTTGAGGCATTTGTGAATCTATCTGTGGTTGAAAAACACGCTGAGAATCTAAGAAAAACTCAGAGTCTCTGAAAAAGACATTGCAAGTATTGTAATATTTCCCTTTTTTATATAGGTGGTGAGTCTAAGAAACATTCTCTCAATGAATGTTCACTAAATACCTCTGAGTGTATAGGAAATGTAGTGTAAGGCATCCACCAAGATCCTCGCTCTCTCAGAGCTTGTGAGGACAAGCTAGCACTTGGGTGGCCATGTCTGAGCCTTCCCTCAGTCACCAGGTCAGAAAGTTTAGGTCAGTCTTCAGCTGCATGGGTTCCTTATTTCCCACATTCAACTGGTTGCCAAGTCCTCTTGATCCTATTTCCAAAATGCTTCTCAAATTTCCTTTGTTTTCTTTGTCCCACTGTTGCCGTGCTTTACCAGGCTATTACTGTAATTGCCTGGACTACAGCAATTTCCTCCCAACCAAGCTCCAGTCAAGTCACATATCTGGTCCCATGTCTCCCCTATTCAGAGTTCCTTCACGGTTCTTCATTATGTCCCCGAATAAAGCCTAACCTAACTCCTCAGCACATTATCCTGGTCCCAGCGTCGGCCCCGGCTTCTTCCTCTTTAATGTCTGTCTGCTCCTGGACCACTGGTATTAGTTCCTCTCTGGGAAGGCCATTATATTTTCCCACCCCTATGACTTTGTTCCTGCCATTCTTTTTTTATTTATTATTATTTTTTTAAGATTTTATTTATTGATTTGAGAGAGAGAATGAGAGAGAGAGAAAGCACATGAGGGGGGGAGGGTCAGAGGGAGAAGCAGGGTCCCCGCCGAGCAGGGAGCCCGATGCGGGACTCGATCCCGGGACTCCAGGATCATGACCTGAGCCGAAAGCAGTTGCTCAACCAACTGAGCCACCCAGGCACCCTGTTCCTGCTGTTCTTCTGTTCATAATTTTTCTCTTCTTTTCCTTCCTAGTAACATCAGATTTGTCCTTCAATGCCCAGCTTGGATGTAGTCTCTTCAGTGTGGCTAGTCACTGGTTATAGCTGCCATTTCTATGCTTCTGTGGAAACTTGTTTAGATATAATTCATTCACGCACTCATTCATTAATTTGATTATTCATACGATGTATCCATTAAATAATACTTTGTTACGGGGCCATAAGCCAGCTGCCGAGAATGCAAAGGTAAGACATCATTCCTGTCCTTACGGGACGTAGTCCAATGGAGAGTTGAATTTGAGTATAAACATATGCAACGAGAGAAAATATAATGGCTATAATGGATTTGTGTACAAAGGGGTGTATGTGTGCGTGTGCGGGTGCATGTGTGTGTGCGTGTGCGTGTGCATGTGTGTGTGTGTGTGTGTGTAGTCCAGGGCAAAAAGCCCCTAATCTGCCTGGGGGTTTCTGAAAGAGCTTCCAGAGCGCAAAACATTTGCTCTGAGACTCAATGGGGGTAGGGTTTGCCCAGTAGACAAGTGGCAGGTGGGAATTTCGGGTAAAAGAAAGGCACAAGCGAAGGCACTGAACTGTGACAGAGCAAGGCACCCGTGGGGCAGGAGAGCCCTCATTAACAGAGCGCACGCGGGGAGAGGTGGCCGCGGGTTCGGTGGAAAATGGGCTGCACGTAAGCTAGCATGCCTGACAACCACAGATACCAAAGCGGAGACTGCAGGACTCCTGCACTGGGTGGGAGGTGAGAGCATGTGCCGTGATGAGATTCCAGGAGCAAAGCGTTTCAGGAAGATGTGTGCTTTTTAAGATGCAGATAAGAATGCTAATTTACGGTAAAGTCTGTTTCAACCATTTTTAATTTGAAGCATACTCTCGCTCCCCCGGTGATTGCAGTGTTAGTAAGAGAGCGAGGTATATGTTTCTCAGTGCTTGGACAAGTATATAATTAGGTCTTCCCACTCACTTTCTCTTCTTCCTTCTCTTCCTGGAAATTGCCAGAAGATAGTACTTAAAGTATGTAAGTGTTGTTGAATGTTGACTGGAAATAGTAAGTTCTAAAATTTATTTATTTATTTATTTATTTATTTATTTTAAGATTTTATTTATTTGCGAGAGAGACAATGAGAGACAGAGAGCATGAGGGGGAGGAGGGTCAGAGGGAGAAGCAGACTCCCCGCCGAGCAGGGAGCCCGATGCGGGACTCGATCCCGGGACTCCAGGATCATGACCTGAGCCGAAGGCAGTCGCTTAACCAACTGAGCCACCCAGGCGCCCCAGTAAGTTCTAAAATTTAAAAATAATTAGAAGAATATTATGTCTCATATATGTAGAGAGATACATAACTATAAAACATATATCTATAACGTCCCTATATATTTTTATGTAACTATAAAAATATACCTATGAAACAACTACATTTATTTTATATTTAGACACATGGCTCTTCATTATGTTTCTGCTTCCCACCTGCTGTGTGGACCATGGCTTACACACACACACACACACACACACAGCTTTTCCTTTCCTGCTATAACACATGATTGCTGGATCTGGACCCCACCCGCACTGATTCGAAGGTGTTAGGTGGGGCTTGAGCGTCTGTTCTTCTAGTCAGTTGTAACACAAGCCTCCAGGTGATGCTGACGCTGCCCATCAGGAGACCACCCCGAGTGGGGCTGCTCTATGTGTCACTATCTCCATCATTAAATTCAACACGGAAAACACTAATCCACACGTTACTTGCTGAGTTGAAAGGCATTTTCAAGCGATTATTGAGACTAATCATCGCTTTCAACTACCATCCAGGGCACAACGGTGTCTCCTCCAATGAGGCGTTAAGCAAAAGCAGATGACTGCAATTTCATGTCCTGATACTCACAGAAATAAGAAGTTGGATGTTCCGGTTTTACATTTTGTTAATTTTACATAAGAAATGATCCCATAATACAATATGAGATAATTTATCCTACACATAACAAATGACACACCCTTCTAAACCAACAGCAAATGCTGTGGGACTAAAGTAACTGGTCAGTTAAGCTTTTTTTACTTGACCTTCAATCTGTAATTGTCACTGTTCTATATGTTCAATAAGCCTGTTCTTTTTTTTTCTTTTCAACTTTATCAAGGAATCATTTAGGTATAGTAAACTTCATTTAAAAAGCATACTATTCTAACCTTTTAAACTATGTACTAATTTACTAATGACTTATTAATTTAAAATTCTTTATTACTGCAAATAAAAAATAGTTGAAAAAGCCCTACACAATTGGGAATACTCTATGACCTTTGGAGGGAGTGAGAAACGAATATGATTTTATCTTACTGCGTGGAATCTACTGGACACAAGATAGAAAGGCAAGAGGGAGCAAATGGGAATTAGGATGAGACAGTCCACCAGGACATCGAAATAGCTTCCTGGAAGCCTGTGGGGACTCTGTCCTCTAGCACCTAAGAAAGGGGGAAGGAGGAAGCACCAGAGACCAGACACCTTCGGTACCTCAGGAATGCATCGGGTGCTCCTGAATTGGGCCCGATGTGCTCAGACAACAGAGGATTGGTCTAGGGAGCATTTTGGCTATGAGAATGGAGTGACGGGGACAAATCTTTGTCATGCCTTTCCTGCCTGTCACTTCCTGTTCCCAATGTCCCCACCTTGGTCCAGGACCTCATCACCGCATACCTAGATTATTACTAAAAGCCATCCAACTTCTCTCCTTTCTTCTGGTCTCTCCCCACATGAAGCTCTTTCTTGTAACTGTGTTGGTGCCACTCACCAACCAACCACACCTCAGGGACTCTCAGGGCGAAGTGAAACGTGTCAGCCTGGCATTAGAAGCCCTCAACCACGTCGCCTGGACCTGCTGGAGGAGCTTTGGTCATCTAGCTCATCTAATTTCAAACACAAATCACCTGTTCCCGATGAAGGGTTCTGTTTACTTGCCAGTACCTTCCCAGCTCCCCTTCCTGCTGGAACATTCCTTCATTTTCCTTACCTTCATTTCATGGTCTATGTGCAGTTCTCTATCAACTTTATGGACGCAGCGAAGACCTGATTTCCTCAGGTTCTGTAGCTTTTGTGGTCCGAGCTACTTACTTTATACATAATCGTGAAGCTTTGGATTTGTAATTAGTGCTTCGTGAGCGTATATTCTCTCACTAAACTAGTTGAGCTCAGGGTTGCCTGGGTAGCTCAGTCGGTTAAGCATCTGCCTTCAGCTCAGGTCATGATCCCAGGGTTGTGGGATTGAGCCCTGTATCAGGCTCCTTGCTCAGCGGGGAGCCTGCTTCTCCCTCTGCCTGCCACTCCCCCTGCTTGTGCTCTCTCTCTCTCTGACAAATAAATAAAAATTAAAAAAAAAATCTTTAAAAAAAAACAACTTTTAATAACAAAATAATAATAATAATAATAAATAATAATAATAAACTAGTTGAGGTCAGAGACCACATGGTAGAAAGCGTCCTGGGTGTAGGATTGCAATATAATAAAAAACAATACCCTAAGTGTGTAACTTGATAGCTTGTTGATACTTTTCACATAAATAAACCCACCAATCTGAAAAACAATCCTTTTTAGACCATATGTCTTTTTTATTTTTAAAATATGCTAAATATTTTTCTAGGCACAAAGGGAAATGCCATGGGCAGTGATAATAACAGCGAATATTTTTGGGGTTCTTACTGTGTGTCAGGCACCGTGGGTCTGGCTGGTACTAGGGTTATCCCCATGATCCGGCCGAGGAAAGCAAGACACAAGGAGGTGAAGTCAGAGCCAAGGTCAGACAGCTTGGCTCAGGCAGCTGGGTCTGATGCCCAAGAACTTACCCACAGCACAGACTACGTATCATTCATATAAGGAGCATGTGAGATGTAGGCCGTGTTGAGGAATAAGTAGCAGAATTGTAATTAAAGGCCAGAGAAAAAGATCTTGAAGACCATGTCAAGCTTTATGCCTGACAGATGGTGAGATGTAACCTATCTTCTGTATAAGGAAGGTGTTGTAGTCTAACGAACTCGGGAGAGACAGAGTTCATTATCTGCAGAGCCTATTTTTAGATGCTGTTTCTTATGTTATTATAAGGAAAATAGAAAGTCTCCAGTATGATTATGATAGGTATGACCTTAATCATTACTTTTTAAGATCCTTACCCAAAGTTTGTGCATTTGGCTGAGTTTTTCATTAAAAATCTCCTTTTTTGGACTTAGCAAATGCTTAGTCTTTTCCACTTCAATAGTTGGAAATTCTCCCTGGGGGTTCCTAAGCTCTTTAAATATTTTTAGGTTGCCAGCTTTCTTCTGTTGGCTCTCCAGGAAGCCAATTTGGTTCAGAAGCCCCTGAGAGTAGCCCAGCTCCATCTTTTGCACACCCATTGCATCACAATAAAATGCCGCCTAATTACTGCCTTTGTGGGGTCCCAGAGGCTGAGTATTTGTCTCCAGGCTATGCTGTGGACTATAAACTCTTCTCAGATGAAAGATAAACCTCTTCATTATTTAAATCTCCAGGTCTTGTAACAAGAGTTTACTCCCACCAAATTGTTTCCAGTCTTGGGAGCGGGCTGATCAAATGAGACAACGTAATTCATCCCGAGATAATTTCTAATGGGACCAGTGTAAGGGAATGTCCCTTTCTACTGGTGCCCAGATCTAAAGAGGGATCCCGAAAAATCAAATCCTTTTATTTATTTTGTTTCCTCATTTCTGGTATGAGGAGTTCAGAGGTGAATAGTGGAGGAAGTGGTACTTTGTTTCCTATGAAGATGCAAAGTCAAAGGTCTAATTATAGTTACACCCTGGATTTTTGCTGGATATTTTCTTCCAATAATGACTTCTTTAAGAAATTTGAGCCAATAGCTAAACCTATGTTTTTACTGGAAACCAAGTACTTTTAATAGACATGAAATATATCACACTGGGGAAGGTAATTTATGCTTATTTGGTTAACCCTAAAATGAAACAAATGGAGCACTATTTGCAAGGGCACCACTGGAATTAAATGGAAGATTCTTTCCTGATCATCAGTGGGAAAAATTATAGGATTGGCCACTTGTAGATTTCGTGCTTCTGAGTTTTTTGTTTTGTTTTGTTTTATAAAGGTATTCAATTTTGTAATCCCAATGACGTAGGAACTTACTGCGGAGTTTCGGAGAAGCAGATCTCAGCAGAGAAACAGCGACGAGAAATAGGGCTCTGTGCTTCTCCGGCTTCTCCTCCATGCTCACCTTCTTTTCCATCATACACATACTGCCCGTGTGGAGGTCGGCCACGGATGTGATGGAAGGACTTTAGGATCTTCGTGGTTCAAGGTCCAACGCCTGGACCTCTTTCCCAAGCGACCTCAGACATACTGTGCTTATGCACCTGCCAGTTCTGGAACAAACCTGTAGTCCCTACAGTGGTGGTTCCCAATCTTAGCTGCACGTTAGAACCACTTGGGGAAGATCAAAAACTACGGATGCCCGGGCCCTTCCCCATCTCCCCCCACCCCTGCTAAAATTTTAATTGGTCACAGTGGGGTCTAGGCCCCTGTGTATTTAAAGTACTTTATCCAGGTGATGCTCACCTCCCACCCCGGCCTGCTGTAGAGATGGCAGCAACCGGGTGTCACAAAGGCAATAATATGCTGCAGAATTATTGAATGACTGCAGCGGAAGGCACTGCCAAAGTAAAAAGATGATAACGAGTGTGACTCTCATTATTTTGCTGAAAAAGATTGCTAAGATCAGAATCTGTGTATCACCATCCCGGTTACAGAGCACTTTCACGCACAGCCCAGGGTTCTGTCCCCATGAGCACCCGGTGAAGCAGATCGGGAAGGTATTACTATGCGCATATTTTATAGGTGAGAAAATGTAGCTCAGAAGGGCTGAATGACAGGCCCAAGAGGACACAGCTGCGTCGTTAGCAGCCTCGGGTTAGAATCCAGGTTTCTGATTGCTGTTCCCTTGCAATAAGTCAGTAGTATTATAAATTAGGATCCCATACAATTCTAGTTACTTACTGTGTGACACACAAGCAATCACTTAACTTTTCAGGATCCTCATCCATAAAATGGGGATAATACTCCTACTTACCTTATGGGGCTGCTCTGGGGTCAGATGACATAAGGCTTCTTATAGATGATAAAACTCAGTATCAAGATAAGCTGTTGCTATTATTATGAACTAGAGGGAGAAAGCAATAGCTTGAGAGAGGTCAGGTTATTTCTAATGCTGTTTTCTAGCAGTTGGGATTTTAAATTAACACCAAAGTGTAAGTTGTTGCCTTGTTAATATTTTATTCTTTCCAATATGGTCTGCATATATTTTTGGCCTGGTTTACTCTTGAATTTACCAGCCAGGACCGCAGCATTGACCTGAGAAGACTGGGTTTCCCAGGATCAAAGAAGTGTCTGAGAGTGAGCCACTGAATCCATTTTGAATTCACACTTCCCTTCTTGCTGAACTCCTGAATTTTCTGGCTCATGATGGCATCTGCAGCAGCTGCTGCGTGTGTTCTTAACGACTCTTGAAGTCTGTAACATGTCATATTACCTCATTTTGGCTCCCTGGGCCTGTTTTGGAAGGCCCTGAATGAGTCATGTGGGGTACTTGATCAAAAATCACTTGAACACCTCTGTCCATTTGCTCTACACTGGGCCTCACTTTGGAGAGTAGACCCAGGCTAGGAGAGAGACATCTGAGGGATGTCTGAGGTTTCTCCCATCAGAGATGAAATAAGGAATCAGTTAAGAGAAGGGATGTGAGAAATGAGTTTTTTCAATCCCATTTAACATCATTCCGTCCACTGTCAGTGAGACACCTGATGGTACTTAGTTGTAGTTATAAAGACACTCCTTATTTATGAAAATTGGTCATTTATACCTTTTTAAGAATTTATCACTGTCAACTTCTGCTTTTTTTTCATGATTCTCTCTAGCACAACGCTCTACATACAATAGATTTTCAGTAAATATTGTCAGGAACTTCTTTTCTACGACATTCATTCATTTATTTATTCATATAAGAAACATTTATTAGGTCTTGACTTTATGTCAGGCACTCTGTAAGGGCTGAGGATACACAACCTTAGTCAGAGTCCCCATCCTCAGGGGGACTGATTTAGGAGAGAAGCAGAGATGTAAGCAGATGACTGGAATCAGCAGGAGTGCTATGATGGGGGAGACACAGAATTCTATGGGGCTCAAGGAAAGGGACTGGGGCCAGGGAATGGGTTCCAGAGGGAAAGTCTGAGCAGATTCTTGAAAAGCAAGGAGGAGCTGGTAAGATGAGAAGGACAGTTGAGGGGGTGGTGGTTATAGGCAGAAGGAGGAGGTATATAGGCACCAAGGCCTGGGAGCATGAAGAGGTTGGAGTGAAGAGAGGAAGAAAAAACAAGAACAACCAGGTCACCATATACTCTGAACTATAGCCTGTAGGCCAGTGTTTTCCGACATTCATTAGTAGTTCATGAATTCAATTTAAAACAAAAAGGAATATTAGAGTAGTAGTAAGAGTGAGTTTCGTTTCAGAAACTTTCATGTGTGTGAGATCTATGAGTGCGTGTGTGTGTATGAGTGGTATGTACATATATATGTATGCCTGTATTGAGTACAGGGTTTTATGATAAAAAAAAAAAAAAGCTTGAGAAATTCTGCTGTAGGCTGGAAGTGCCATTGGTATTTACTCAGAGGAGTGACATGAGTAGATTTTCACCTTAGCACAATTATGCTGACTGCAGTATGTAGAATGGAGTTCAGTGGCTGGAGTGCAATGTGGTGGCAAGTGCTGGAGCACCTGTCTTGCAGGATGGGGTAGGATCCACATGTTGTGAATAGCAGATCGATGAGATAGAAGGAGCATGGGTCCCTGGTGAATATGAACGGCTGTACCAGCCCTGCACTACCTATCCAGACTTCCAAATGAGAGAGAAATAAATCTCTAGTCTAATTGAGCCCACTATTATTTGGGTTTGTAATGATAGACTAACCAATAGTCTCAACTCTTATCTTTTTTTTTTTTTTTTAAGATTTTATTTATTTTTGGCAGAGAGAGACACAGCGAGAGAGGGAACACAAGCAGGGGGAGTGGTAGAGGGAGAAGCAGGCTTCCTGCGGAGCAGGGAGCCCGATGCGGGGCTCGATCCCAGGACCCTGGGATCATGACCTGAGCCGAAGGCAGACGCTTAACGACTGAGCCACCCAGGCGACCCTAGTCTCAACTCTTATGCCAGCCTATGCCAGATGGACTTTAAGAGGGCCCATAATAATAATCCCTATCTTCTAATAGTCACACTTCTGGGTAATCCTTCTCTTTTGAGTATGGGTGGGATCTGTGACTTACTTCTAACCAGTAGAATATGCAAGATGAATAGATTACTAGATACTATCCATGAATAGATTACTGAAGATTCGGACTATCAAGTCTTGCTATCAAAGTCTCACCTTTGCCAGTTTTGATGAAGCGAGTTGGCATATTATGAGCTGTCTTGTGAAGAGGTTCCAATAGCAGAGAACTGAAGGCAGCCTTTGGCTGACAGCCAGCCAGGAACAAAGGTCCTCAGTCCAACTGCCTGAGAAGAGCTGAATCCTGCCAATGACCATGTGAGCTTGGAAGTGGGTCCTTCCCAGTCAAGCTCTCAGATGAGACCCCAGCCCTAGCCAACACCTTGATTGCAGCTTCAAGAGACACCCTGAAGTAGAGAACCCAGCTGAACTGTGCCTGAATTCCTAACCCACAGAAACTGAGATAAGAAAAGTGTGTTGTCTTGAGCCTATAAGATTGTGGTAATTTGTTATAATAGATAACTAATATACTACCTAATTCATATTGACTTCCTCTGCTTCCTTGGCTTCTGCCTCATTTTCTTGACTTGACAATACGCATACAGTGACACCCATCTTAAACTCAAATACACCTTGATACTTTCATACTTGTCAGACCCGCAAAAACTAAAATGTTGGATAATTCCAAGATATGGTGATGTAGAAATTCTCTTGTTCTGCTGTTTTGAATGTAAATAGATACAACCAGTTTAGGAAGTAATTGGTAAAATCTAGGAAAATTGAAGATGAACATGCTTTGCTATCCATGATTCTCCTTCTTGGCATAAATCCTACTAAACCTTTTATACATATGTACAAAGTAACATCCAAGAATATTCACTGTACAACCTTTAGATTAGTGAAGTACCAGGAGTGTGGTGCTGCTGTAACAAATACTTAAAAATGTGGAATGGCAGGGCCCCTGAGTGGCTCAGCTGGTTGAGCGTCTGACTTTTAGTTTCGGCTCAGGTCATGATCTCAGGGTGGTGAGATTGAGCCCCGCTTTGGGCTCTGCACTCAGCTTGGAGTTTGCTTCGGATTCTCGCTCCCTCTCCCTCTGTCTCATTCTCTCTCTCAAATAAAAAAAAGTCTTTAAAAAAATGTGGAGTGGCGGGGTGCCTGGGTGGCTCAGTCAGTTAAGCATCTGCTTTTGATTCAGGTCATGATCCCAGGCTCCTTGCTCAGTGAAGAGCCTACTTCTCCCTCTCACTCTGCCTGCCGCTCTCCCTGCTTGTGTGCGCGCTCTCTCTCTTTCTCTGTCAAATAAAAAAAAAAAATGTGGAGTGGTTCTGGAACTGGGTAATGGGTATTGAGGTGCATGCTAGAAAAGGCTGACATTGCTGTGAACAGACCATTAAGGGTGATTCTGGTGAGAGCTCAAAAAGAGGAGGGCTGTAGGGAAAGCCTCAATCTTCTTAACTAATCCTGAACAGAATGGTGGTGGAACAGGGATGGTAAAGGCCATTCTGATGAGGTCTTCGATGGAAATGAGGAAGATTTTATTGGAGAATGGAGGAATGGCCATCCTTTATAAAGTGGCAAACAACTGAATTATGTTAATATTCTAGTGTTTTGTGGAAGTTAGAACTAGCAAGTGTCAACCTACATGAAGTGGTAAACTGAGACAAGCTCAAATTACCTAAAATTGAGTTTATTCGGGAATAGCAGAGGAATATAACTTGGGAAATGCAAGCTACAGGCCGGTCCATTCAATGTCTGGGTCGAATATTTATGGGCAAGGAATGCAATGAGGGGGAGTTTGAGCCAGATTCCAAGCAGTGAATTCATTGGCTTAAGGATGGGGAGAGATTCTTTTTTTTTTTTTGGATGTTCATTGGTCAGGCAATAAGTCTTGGTCTTGGGTAAATCAGGCATTTAATGGAAATCAGTCTCTTGGTTCTTAAGTTCTATTCTCCTGAGGGCGCATTTTTTTTTTAAAGGTTTTATTTATTTATTTGAGAGAGAGAGAATGAGCAGGGGGAGGGGCAGAGGGAGAAGCTGACTCCCCACTGAAGCAGGGTGCCTGAGGAGGGAGGTGGGGCTTGATTCCAGGATCCTGGGACCATGACCTGAGCCGAAGGCAGATGCTTAACCGACTGAGCCACCCAGGCACTGCCAAGGGCGCATTCTTGAGATTCTCTATTTCATATCCTCTGGTTCCATTTGAGATTGAAATCCTTTCACACTAGCAATGAAATTGGATATTTAGCTGAAGCACTTTCTAAGCAAAGTGTTGCAGGAGCAGCCTGGTTCTTCCTGACTCCCTACGGTAAAATTTAAGAAGAGAGAAATGACTTAAAGATGGAAATGTTGATCAAAAAGGAACCAGACCTTAAATATTTGGAAAACTCTCAGTCTGTCCCTGTTGAAAGGAAGGAGAAAGGCTGTTTGGGAGAGAACACTAAGGGTGTGGCTAAGTGACCATTTGATGAGGAGATGAGTATGGATCAGCTGCGTTAGCAGAAGCCAGGTGCTATTCTCCAAGACAATGGAGGAATGACCGAGGATTCCTCTCAGAGTGACTCAAAGATCATCAGGCCTACCATTCCCACATAGACGCAGAGCAGGAGGGCAGGGAAGAGCAGTTTCAAAAGAGGGGTTGCTGGCACTTGCAGGAACTCAATGTGAGCTGCTGGGTACTGCCTCCCCTCGCACCACGCAACCGCAACCACATACCCCACCACGCTCCTAGGCTGCCCCATGTGAGGAGCCAGTGGGCCCAGGTGCCATGTGGGTTGCAGTGGTTCCCCCTGAGAGAGTGCAGGTAGCAAACTCTGGTGGTATCTCACTGCCTACCGAGTGTACAATCCCTGGGGACATGGCTGCCTTCACTTAAATTTCAAAGGATGGGACCTTGGGGCCATAAGAGTGGTGCCCACGGGAGCCATGGCAGGTGAAACCACTCAAAGCCATGCGGGCAGGGCTGTTGGGAGCCTTGGGGCCCAATTTCTGCCCAACAAAGCTGGGAGAACAGGACCACCAGCTCAGTGTGTCTGGAAGGTGGGATCCCTACCCCAGTGTACCTGGAGGGCAGAGCATCAAGTCAAAGAGGAATAATTATTCTCCAGTCTTAACGTCTAATAGAATTTGCCTCCTTGGGTTTTGGACTTAACCCTGGACCTCATTCCTTTCTTCCTTCCTGTTTCTCCCTTTTGGAGTGGGAAAGTTAGTCCTGTGCCTGTCCCACCATTTATTGTTTTGGAAGCACATGGCATTTTTGGTTTCATGGGCTCACAGCTGGAGGGGAATTTGCCTCAGGATGAATATTGAGTGTCACCCATAACTGATTTAGATGATATTTAGATGAGATTTTGGACATTAGAGTTGATGACATGTGAGAAGGATATGGATTCTGGGGGGCCAAGGGTAAAATGCTGCAGACTGAATGCTTGTGTCCTCTCTAAATTCATATGCTCGAACCCTACTCCTCCCCCCACCCCCGCCTTGTGTGATGCTATTTGGAGGTGGGATCTTTGGGAGGTGGATTAGGATCTTTGGGAGGGTGGAGCATTCATGAGTGGGATTAGTGTCCTTATAAAAGACCTCAGAGAGCTCCCTCTCCCCTTCTGCCACGTGAGGACCCAGCAAGAAGACCACTGTCAATGAACTAGGAAGCTGGCTCTTACCAGACATTGAATCTGCCAGTGACTTGATCTTGAACTGTTCAGGCTCCAGAAATGTCAGAAATAAATTTCTGTTTATAAGCCATCCAGCCTATGGTATTTTTGTTACAGCAGCCCAGATGTACCAAGACATGAAGGTTGGAAAGAAATGAATGTCCGTCAATGGGAAATGGATGAACTATATGATATGGTTGCAGCAGATAAAATGAATGAACTAATTCTACAGGTATAAACATGGGTAAACCTCATTGTTGTTTTATTTTGAGAAACTGCCACAGCCACCCCAACCTTCAGCAACCACCACCCTGATCAATCAGCAGCCATCAACAGTGAGGCAAGATCCTCCACCAGCTGAAAACTCATCTTTCAGCAATAAAGGACTTTTGTATTAAGGTATGTACATTGTTTTTATTTTTTAAATTTATTTTTATTTTTAAAAATTTTACTTTTTTTTTAAAGTAATCTTTACAACACAACGTGGGGCTCGAACTCACAACCCTGAGATTGAGAGTCGCACACTCTGCCAACTGAGCCAGCCAGGTGCCCCGGTACATTGTTTTTTAGACATAATGCTATTGCACAATTAAAAGATTACAGGATAGTGTACACATAACTTTTATATGCACTGGGGAACCAAAAAATTCATTTGATTTGCTTTACTGTGATATTTGTTTTATTGTGGTGTTCTGGAACCAACCCACAGCATCTCTGAGGTGTGACTGGACAACTCTAATTCTCATGTATGTCGTAATGTTTAAGAAAACAACAACACGCTTATTTGTCACAAAGGCATAAATCCAGGCACAGAGCAAGAGGAAAGAAAGAGCACAAAACTTACGTGATTGCTGTCCTTTATTTCATTGTGATTTCACTGTGGGATAGTGAGAACAGGTAACCGGAGAGCTGGGGAAAAGGGACAGAGGCGAGGATGAATAAGGGCTGTTAGAAGTCTTCATTGTAGCTGTCAGTGAGGGTTTTTTGGAAACGTGTAATTTGCGGTGGGATTTGAGAAAGGAGTGAGGCAGCCTGGCGAACATAAGGCGAGGATATCACAGAGAACTGGATGATGAACAGTTTGCTTGAATAGTTAACCATTTAAAATGATTCAAGTAAGTCATCATTTATGCACATAAATTACAAAGGAGACCTAAAGTGTAGCAGAAAAACAAGAGGGGAGAGAGGAAATAGAATGACCTCCCAAACCCATCACTTTGAATTCCCGACAGGCTGAACTAAAACAGGACACAGGGAAAAAAAAAAAAAAAAAGGCAAGAGAAGGATTCCAGGACCAGGAATATAGCTCTCTAGGTGGCTCGTATCTTCTTGGAAGGGGAAATGGGATCTCAGCTGTACCGCTCCCTTTTTTCATTCAGACTTAAAATGTTTTGTGGTTGGGGTTGCTTGGCACAACACTTCCGTCTACAAATAGAAAACCTGATCACAAGCTGCTTTTCCTCTGTGACATGCCACCTACATTGTAACGTGTTTCAGTGGCGAAATCACATGACATGCTTTCCAGTTCGCTAGAAAATGTTCTGCGCGTCACAAACGAAGTAACTTGCCAACATTTGCCTGAGTAATTCACATTTGGTTATGTATTCCTCTACTAAATGTAAGGTCCTAAAACAGTTAGGTGAAAGACGTGTTGCTAATGTATTAGCAGCTTGCAGAGTATCCGCGATGACTGACTGCAGTGCTCAATGAAAATACTATTACTCCAGCGATCACAGAGGACTATACGTTCATTCATTGAGTTACGTACCCACAACACTCCAGAGTGTTACAAATCCACTTAACAGCCTTGAGTCCTGGGTTTTCTGTTCATATTTCTAAATTAGCATAAAGAAATACAAAATCCTAAGCAAGGAGAATCCCCACAGGCGACTGCCAAGAGGTTCTGTGTTTATTTTGGCATACATAAGAAATATTTTGAATTCCCAAAATGTAGAGCAGTTCTTTTCATTAAGAATATGTGATTAAATGAGGCCCACCTACTAGCTCTGGTCTTTAAAGAGTGTCTCCCTTCTAATGGGAGCACTGAAGCAGAAGTATATAAGTTCATGAATAAAATAGAGCAAAAGACTCATTTGGGCTGGATCATAGGGATAAGGTTCTTCCTTTCCTTCTCTTGCCTATCACCTCCTCATATCACCCGTGAGAAAAGACAGCATCAGATAGACAAAATGCTCGCTGAAAATCTGTCTTTTTCATCCTTTTCTTCGACTCGCCAAGTCCCACTTTATCAGGTCTCTAGTTTTTTTCATCATTAACTTTTGTTTCCCCCCACTCACTTAAAAGGGTGGAAGGGCAGCAAGTTAAAAGGCTGAGTTTCTACATAGCCGAGAGAGGTCAGATTCCAGATGAAGCTTGGGGCTCCAGCCAACCTGTGGTAGACAGCTGTCGGCTCATTAGCTGTGGTTCTGACAGGCCACACTAGCTAGGCCTGGGCTCCAACGGTGACAGCTGCCGTGACAAACCTGCATCTCTGCTCCTCGCACACCTGAGATGCAGAGCCCCCCGGACAGAGACAGGGTGGGGCTGGCCCCTTGGCACTTAGGGCATCTGTCTATTGAAGAACTCTCCCATTCCTCTAAGGTAGTGTTTCTTAAAACTTTTGGACCAACATTCACAGCAGGAAATATATTTTACTTCCCAATCCATATGTGTTAGGGTCAGGAGAAAAGAAACCAGAGGAAGTAGGGAGGCCTGGGTGGCTCAGTCGGTTAAGCGGCTGCCCTCGGCTCAGGTCATGATCCCAGGGTCCTGGGATTGAGTCCCGCATCGGGCTCCCTGCTCAGTGGGGAGCCTGCTTCTCCCTCTGCCTGCCGCTCCCCCTTCTTGTGCTCTCTCTGGCAAATAAATAAATAAAATCTGGAAAAAAAAAAAAAGAAAGCAGAGGAAGTATTTCAACAGAGAGAATTGAACAGAGGGAATTAAGTAGATGTTGGAGGGTTGTAAAAATTGAAAGAGAATGCTGGAGTAACATGTCAGTCATGACTGCAAAGCAGTGACAGCCTCTGGGGTCAGAGGTCAGAGAGCAGAGAGGAGGATGGTGTTCTCAGAACCCAGCCTCCTAGAGCAGCAGCACCATAGACATGGGACCCAGACCTCTAAAGAAAGGCACACCTGACCATGCGGGTAAGTCTGGGGTGGAGGGAGGAGAGGTCCCATGAGTGTGGTTCTGGAAGTGCCACTAGAAGCTGGGACAGCAATTACTGGCACCAGGCTATTAGGCCATTGCTGGGGTGATGCTGACAGTAATCTAACAGGAGGCAACCATGTGAGCGAGGGGCTTCCTCTTCTTCCAGCCTTGTGCTCTTCCCTAGTGTACCCAGGAGTCAGCAGACAAAGGAGAAATGAGGGTTGCCTAGTTCCAGCTCCATCAGCACAAAGCAGGAGAGAGGGTAGGTTTGAAGCTGAAAGTCCACCGACTGTTGTCCAGTACTTGACTGGAACTATGTGCATACACTCTGCATTTTGTCCCTATTGCTTCTGTTTGATTCTACCTTACCCTACTCCATTTTAAACATTAAAAAGCTGGAGAGGATGCATGAAATTGATTTCATGACCTACTAAACTTTGCTCTAGGACCTAGTCCATGACTTTGAGCGTTGGAATTCAGTGCCACTTACCTCCTGAACTCCTTCCATACTACAAGTGACCTAGAGGAACTGCCTCCTAAGGTTACCCATCCACTGAATATATATGGGGGCCCACACTTTTCCATAGGCTTTAGGGAAACTTATATTAGGAGGTTGTAAATGTCCTTTATAGCACTAGAAGGGGGAGAGCTATGAGAGAGGAGGTATAACTCAGGAGAAAAGTTAAGGAGCCATCAATCAAAAATATTGTGTCCTTACATGAAAGGTATTATAAAGATGTATTTGGAAATACCCAGAAATGTACATCAGAGGAGCTTGAAATCAGTGAGGAGAAAAGACAAAAGCCAATGAGTAAACAACACACGAACTACCACTAGGCGGTACGGTTGGTTGTCTAAGTGGGTGATACAGGCAGGAAGTGTTGTGAGTACAGAGCAGGATGATATGATTGTGAGCAGGAATGATCAGGAAAGGCTTCATGTAGAGGCCCGAGTTAGTTTTTGTAGAAGAGGTGGAATTTAGGGTAAGGAGATAGCATTCCAGGTGAAGAAAACAGTATATAGAACAAGATAAGGAAGTGCACGGCATTTCGGGGCAGTATTGGAGCTTGGGGATCAGAACTAGTGAGGGAAATCTGAGTGTCAACCAGAGCTGAGAGATGAAACGCTATACATGGAGAGGGTGTATTGATTGAATGTTGGGAGCTATTTCCACAAATAAGGAGCAGGTAGAAGAGGTGGTGAATAACACGATGAAGTAGGCTTTGAGGAGAACCAAGGTTGTGAGCCACTAAGGAGGGTGACCAGCAAAGTCAAATGCTATACCGGTCAAGACTGAGAACTGAGGAAAAATGTCAGACTTTGAACCAGATGTCTCTCTTTCTCTTTTTAAGATTTTTATTTGAGAGAGAAAGAGCTTGCGCACGAGAGGGGGGAGGGGCAGAGGAAGACGGAGAGAGGCAGACTCCTTGCTGAGCGGGGAGCCCGATGTGGGGCTCAATCCCAGGATCCTGAGATCCTGACCTGAGCCGAAGGCAGATGCTTAACTGACTAAGCCACCCAGGCGCCCCTAGATGTTCTAAGTCTCTTTAATGAGGGCAATGGCTCATGACCATATTGTCTATGTAGATTCATCTGTTATTACTTTCAGATTTGCACAGTGTGTTTATTACTTGAACTAATCCAAAGTCTCCCGTGGAAACAATAAACTATTATCGGTCCTCATTCCTTCCCAACTGTCCATAGCCATGCTAGGTTTTCTAAGGCCCTGCTCATGGTCTTCCTTTGTGTGACCATCCTCCTTCAGCTTACTTGAAGGCAGCTGTTGCCTATCACTGCTGTCGTCATTCTCCTAAGTGGCTTGTCCTGCTGAGCTGCTTCTCTGGGATTCTGACTTCAAAAAACAAGGAGGGTTATGTATTTGGGGCCTTGCATTTGCAGACTTCTTCATGACTGTAGACTGCACTACAACCCTGGCCAGCTGCCTTGTAAGTACAAGTCACAAGGGAAATCAGATGAGGGATGGATGGATCGGGTGAACCTATCATCCCTACTACAAAAACATGTGTTCAGCTGAGAGCAGATCCGTATCATCTTCTCCAGGAGTAAAGGAGACTCTATTTATATGCTCATTATATATGCAGAGTTGTGATCAAATTGCTAGAGGTGACAAACCCAGGTGTTGCTTCTATAAGGATGTCATTATTGCTATTAAGTATTAACTCAGATTTTGTTCTGGATTTTATTGCTTGAATGCTGTCATTACTTCTGCACAATATAAGCTGTGCTCACAGACTTTAGTTTTTCTTTCTCTCCGACATGAGGTTCTAGCTACTATCAACTGCTTCCTCATTTATACCGAATAGTTTTCATAATTGAACCCACTATGCAGGTAGCCTAGACAGGTCATGTGCATAAGCTTAATATTTATTGAGTATACTTTGGGCTGAATCAAATAGAATATGCAGATATATACTGAGTTTTAACATATGATTTTAATAGCCAGCACCAGAGTTCTCTTGGGGCAAGTACTTTGTGTTGGAAAATACTTTGATAACCAGTTGAGGAATGGAAGGTGGTCCTGAAGGTAGAGATCAGGAGACAGAGGTAACTAAAAGTACTGTATAAAGCGAGAAAAGAGGAAGGGAGAGATGGGACCAGGGAGATGGTGGTTAGTGCAGAGTTGCAGTTTCTGCTGAAAAAGAATGGGGGTTGGTGGATACCAATGCCATTGGGATACTGTAGGCCTTCCAAGACCAGGGAGTTCTAACTTTAGGTTATTGCATCCTTCATTTAAAACCCCTCAGTTGCTCCAAACCTTCAGAGGAGCCTGCTATACAAACAACCGAAGAAAAGGGTTTGATTTCCAAACTGTGTGTCAGCAGGAGGGAAAAGAGTTGCAGAAGGTGAGATGAGAGAGAGTCCATGTGTTCAGAGAAAGCAGGAACTCAGACCCAGAAATGACCCTGAAATTGTAACCCGTTCCCCCCCCCCCCCCGCCTCGCCCCGAGGGAATGTACAATCTTGGAGAGAACATTGGCCTTTCCACAGGAGGTGGAAAAGGGACTTGAGTCAATTTCAACAAAATTTCTGTGGACAAGGTGACCCCGACTGAGAACCGGATGACATACACATAAGTAGCTTGCTGTTTTCATTCATAATTTCTCAAGAGACATTTATTGGTAGAAAACGACAGGGTAATTTCCCCCCGCTTTCTCCATTTACTTAAGTCTCTAGGTCTCATTTTCCTTATCTGCAAAATCTGGAGATTGGACAGAGAACATCTCTGTGGTCTGTATTAGAGTCTACAGCTCTAATTACAATCTCACAGATGCAGAGAACAGATTGGTGGTTGCCAGAGGTGGGGGGGGGGTGGGAGTAGTGGAGCTAAATGGGTGATGAAGGGGGCCAAAGGGCACACATTTTCTGTTATAAAATAAACAAGTCCTGGGGATGTAATGTACAGCCTGGTCACTATAGTTAACATCACTGTATTGTATTTTTGAAAATTGCCAAGACTGATCTTAATTTTATGTTCTTTTTTTGAGGTACATTTACTTACAGTGAAACATACGGATTTTACACGTACCATTCCATGAGTTTTGACAAATGTACATACCTCTGTAACCCAAACCCTAAGCAAGATAGAGAGCTTTTCCATCACTACCGAAAATTCCCTCTTCGGTCACACCCCACTCGCACCTCCAGGGTACCACTCTTCTGATTCTTATCACGAAGGATTAAATAAGTGAGATTTAAAAGTTATTGTTAAATGCCAGTCTTTGTTTTACAGTGCTTCATCAGCATGAATGCCTTTATTTCTCACAAGCACTATGCGCTAGGCATTATCTCCACTTTGCAGATTAAAAGGTTCAGCATCAGAGCGTTAAGTAAATTGCCCCTGGTTATCAGCTACCAAATGTAGGGGCAGGACGTGAACCGAGAAGCGGGTTTTAGAAGCCCATGCGCTTAACCTGTTTCTACTGCACCGCATCTCTGAGACGGGTCTTGGGAGAGTCCATAAAAGATTACCTCGGAAATATTACACATCAAAAATTGAGCCGGAATCAGTGCCACTTACAAGTTCTCAAATCTCAATAATCCTAAAGGCCATACGCATTACGCCTTACTAAAGGATTCGTTTCTAGCCCACTCCTCAGAAAGTGGCAGAAAAGCGTGAAAGATTGCAAACTCGGTTTTGCTGGTGAAAAGCCCAGAAAGGGTGGTTCCGGTTCCCACCACGCCACCCGGCAGAGCCAGCCAAGGACGCCCGCAGAGGCGGCGGGGGAGAGGCCGGACCGGACGACCTTTAAAGAGCCGGGCGCTGAGCCGCTGGGCGCTCCTTCCTCTGACGCCACACGCATCCTCCCAGAATAGAGCGGGCACCAACGCGCTCCGCCGACGACCCAGGACACGCGTCCTGCCAAGGGGATTAGACGCTGCCGCGGCAGGGCTCAGTGGGCAGTACCCGAGTTCAATTAGTCACTCGTCCTCCTCAATGTCACCGTCTCCCTCTCCCAGACGCACCCTTGCGCCTCCCTTCCCCCTCACCCGGGTGGGGTTCCCAGGCTCCTCCCCCGAGTTGACTCGGAGCCTCCGCGCTCCCCTCCTCGCTAGGCCTGCAGCTGCCATGGCAACCGTACGCCGCCGCCACCGCCTCTTCGCGCACGTCGGGAACTAACGGACTCCGCGGCGGCGGCGGCCTGTGCCCCACCCCCACCCGGACCGCATCACCAACGGCCCGCCGATCTGCGCCACGTAGGTAATGAATCACAGGGAGACGGCGCAAGCAGGAGAGCAGGTGGTGGGGGTTCAGGTTCACAGCCCCACCCGGTCTCCCGCTGCCACGGCAGTGCGGCGGCGCGGGTCCTGGGGCGCGGTGAGGGGAGGTGGAGAACAGTGGGAGCGCGGGGAGCGCGGGGCATTATGGGGATTGTAGTTTAGCGGCTCCACAGGCTTGCGGCCTTGGCGGGGTGGCTTGGACCGGCGAACTACAAAGCCCGGCGGCCCTGACCAATGGGAAAGACCGATAAACTTTGAGCGGACCCGGCGAGAGAAAATCTTTGTGGTGCAGGGGCTCTTGGGTGGTCGCGGAACTGGGCTCTGCGCTGGGAAAGGGAAGTGGAGGTGAGACTTGGGCTTCCCGCCCTTGCCGTTTGGCCCGCCCCGGCTAAGAGCTCTCAGCCCCACCCCGACTGGGCTGGGCCACCGCCCCGCAAAGTCTCAGGGATGAGCAGCCGCCCCAGCTTCAGGGCCTCGGGCCTGCGGCGCCTCTGACCCTCCCAGGTTGCTGCCTCTCGGTGCCGAACCGTATGTATGGCACACGTTTGATGTGAGACCCGAGAAACTTTTTTAACAGGCCTGTCTCCTTTCCCTAATAGGTTTATTTTAGGTATTTAATCATGTTTATTCTGAAGTAGCTCAGAGGTGTTTGCATATTAATATTAAACCCATTAATAATTACTCAAAGGGCATTAATGTTTAAAGGTCAAGTGTAGAAGTAGAGACCATGCTATTTTATAGTAGTATCTTTTTTTTTAAACCGTTTTGCCTTTTGCATTTATTGAGGGTCAAGATTGCAGAACGAGTACCCCCACACCCTACTTACTAGCTTGAATACCGCCTACATATATTTTGATTCTATTTTGAAGATTAGTTTAACTTACTAGTGATTTTTAAAGCACAGGCTTGTCTTTTTTTTTTTTTTTAGCAGTGGGTAGTAATAATTATTTTCTTTGGTTATTTCAGTGTTCTTCAGAATTTCTCAGGAGCATGTTTTCAAAATGAAAAATGCCATGTTCTACTTAAAAAACAAATACTCTGCAATACACCTTAGTCCTTAGAGTTGGCTCAGGTCCTGGTGGTAAGGAAGCCAACACAGATTTAGAAAACCTGCCTTGATTGCCCTTTAAAATTTTTTTAACAAGTAGATAACCATCCTAGAAATTTGTTATTTTATATAGTATGTAGAAAAATTGTTGATAGAACAGTGGGCTTATTTTGTGTGTGTTTGATTATTATTATTTTTTTTTATTAGAGGGAGAGAGAGTCTTAAGCAGACTCCTGGCTTTATCTCACGACCCTCAGATCACAACCTGAGCTGAAATCAAGAGTCGGATGCTTAGCTGACTGTACCACCCAGGCACCCTGTGTGTGTGTGTTTTCAACAAGAAAACAACACAAGGCCACTACAAAATGCCCTTTTTCTCAGTTAAAATGAGGCTGACTTGTAAATTTTACTTAAAGTACCAATTTTGTACAAGGAGATGGAAAGTAAATTTAGAAAGACCATTAGAAAAAAAAATTGAGGCCTTATGGTATATAGTACAGGAGTTGGAAGCATTTTACTTGTTTATTAAGATTTGTTAAGAACCTATGATATTATAGGTATTATGCCTGGTAGTGGGAATAAAAAGATGATAGAAGATAGTCTGTGTTCTGCATGAGGAAACAGTCATGTCATCACGATAGTATGATAGAGGTAAGTGTAAGTTGCCATAGGAGCCCAGAGAGGAAATAAACGGTAATATAACAGTAACATTTATTGAATACTTGATTTCAGTGAGGCACTGTATGATATTTTGCATGTAGCTCATTATTTAATCCTCATAAAAAATCCTAGCTACTGTTATTTAGAGATGAGGAAACACACTGAGAGATCTTGTTCAGAGTCAGCTGATAAAGTTTGAACCTGGGATTTTAACCCAGGTGGGTCTAACTCATTTAAGTCATCATCTCAACCACTGATGCCATTCTCTGTACCCATTGGTAGAAAGATCCTGATTTTGTCTAAGGAGATTGGGGAAAGTTTCCAGTATGATGTGACATTTGACTTGTGTTAAGGAAGTTGAGTAACCTTTCACTGGGAGAGAAGATGAGGAAAGTCATTTTAGGCAAATGGCACAACAGAAGAAAGGATAGATTCCAGTGTTCTGTGTTTGGAGAACCCTAGGTCATTCTGATGCCTGAATCCCAGAGTACTTGCAGTGTAGTGGGGGGAAGAGGCCAGATCTTAAAGTACTCGGTACTGTGATAAAGAGTTTATAGTGTTTTGTTTTTTTCTGGGGGGGTGGGGGGGCAACCATTGAAGAATTTCAAATGGAGTAGTGGTGTTATTGGGTTTGTATTTTAGAAAGATAACTCCAGCTGCAGTGTGGAGAAGGACCTTGGAGAGGGGAGAATAGAGTGGTATAGGGAAACCAGTTTTAGGGGGAAAAAGTACAATAGAAAAATGAAGAAAAGTCTGAAAAGCAGTTGGGGTTATGGAAAGACAGGGATTGTAGAAGTATTTAAGGGATAAAATTGATATGACTTAAGTTGGGGGCTAGAAAGTTTTGGAACCCTAAGACAAATGATTCCTAGTTTTCTGGCTAGGATGTCTGTGAGGATAGTGAAACCATTGATTTGAGAGGATGAGGAGCAGGGTTTTGTTGGAGTGAAAGATAAAGGTCAGTTCAGTTCTAAGCATTTATTCAAAGTTCCTGTGGGATATTCAGGTAAGGATGCATTTGGATCTGGAGCTCAGGAGAGAGTTCAGGGCTGGAGGTATGGGTTTGCATGTGCATAAGTAGTTGAAATTATAGGAGAATGGATCACCTCACATTGGAGGAGTGTTTAGTAATGAAAAAGGAAAAGTTTGAATATGGAACTCTTGGGAAGGAATAGCATTGTGTGTGTGTGTGTGTGTGTGTGTTTTGGGGTGGGGGAGTGGGACCATGTTTGGAAGGAAGTGGGGGAAGTGCCCACAAATGAGACTGAGAGGTTGGGAGGCAGAGAAGACTCGGAGCGAGCATGCATAACAAATAACAAAGGAGAGGAAAGTAAGAAGCTGGAATGGTCCAGAGTATCATGTGTCTTGGAGAGGGCAAGTAAGGTAAAGATTGAAACATGTCCATTGGATTTGGTGGCTGTAAAGTATTTCTAAACTACTTTGCAAAAATGAAGAGGAATGTGAGCATAGGCTACTTGAAAAACAAGTTTAAATTTTCCTTGATAATACATATACAAAAGAAAATAGAATAATAAACTCCCCATGTAGTCATCACTTTCCTTGAAGAATGAACACATAACCAATTTTGTTTCATCTGTTACTCCTTCCCCCAAATGGATTATTTTAAAGCTAAACTCAGATATCATATCTTTTTATCTGTAATTATTTCAATATGTATCTTTAAAATTAAGGGTTCTTGGGGTGCCTGGCTGGCTCAGTCAATAGAGTGAGCAACTCTGGATCTCGGGGTTGTGAGTTCAAGCCCCACGTTTGGGTGTAGAGATTACTTAAATAAATAAACTTTAAAAAAGAATTAAGGATTCTTAAAAAAAAAAAACTTGTAATATTATTCTCTTTACTTGACAGTACTTCCTTAATATGAAATTTCCAGGCACACTTCTCTTTAAGAAAAGAAAAGAAAGAGATGAGGCAGTAACTAAAAACGGTTTGTAGGTATTCTTTTTTTTTTTAAAGATTGATAAACTGTTAGGGAAAGAGCCAATAAAGAGGAAATGTTTGAAGATGTAGGAGATGAGAAGAGGAGATAGCTGATAGAGGTCTCTGAAAGTGTAGGAAAAGGATGGGATGAGCAGGGTGGAAGAATTAGTCTAGAATTATTTCTATTTTGTAAGTATCAACGAAGTGCTCGCTGTGATCCTAGGCAGTGTGCTAATGTTGACAGGAGGAGAGATGCACTGAAAAAGAAAGAAAAGAAGTGAGAATAGATATGTATATTTATAGGTTGGGTGGTAAAAGGTTAGAGAGTTCAAACTTAGGTTCTCTAAGAGGTAGATAGGAATCAAGGTCAATTGATGAGGGCAGATTGGTTTAGGAAAGGAGAATGGTGGAGATTTGGAATAGCCACGGTGGAAAGCTAGGACAGGTTAAGAATGGTTTCACTGAGCTGAGATTAGAATTCAGTAATTTTCAATGACAGCAAAACACAAGGTTGTGTGATATTTTTTTTCCCTTAAATTTTGATTTACTATGGGAGAGCTTAAAATATTGAGGAAACCAATAGCCTAAGGTCTTACTAAAGAGAAGAGAATCCAGGCCAAGAACTTATGATTGAATATTCTTCAACAACTTTAGATTTATTCACTTAACTGATAATTATTATCTATTTTGTGTAAATATCACAGTAAAATTAGAAAGCTCTTACAGATCCTTTGGATTAATACTTCATACTTTATTTTCTCAACATGCACAGTGGTATTCTTTTATAGAGAACATTTCTTCAAGATCATTTGCTAAGTATGGTATGGTGGAAGGGGTCAGATATATCTGTTGTCAATTCTGGAACTACAGCTTATTTTCTTTGTGATCATGGACAAGTTTCCAAACCTGTCTCCTTACTAAAAAAAATATACTAATACTTTTTATAAGATTTTTGGGAAGAATAGAAACTTTAATGGAGGTAAACCCTAAGTGCCCAGTGATTGAAGACCTTTCTCTTCCCTTTGTCCCCCTTAGCAACAGTGCGTACCGGGATTATCGGTTCTGTTTGACGAGAGGCCACGTTCTGTGACTTTACCTGATCATATTAAGCAGGTAGATCAAGGTAGTAGGTACATTACGGAATAATGATTTGTTCTATAAAAGGATTCATCAGTTATTCTTTTAAGGGAGGCTTCCTGAAATGCTGTAAAATGTTATGTTATAGACTATTAATAAATTAACATCTTTGCCTTGGTTTCATCTTCAAAGAAATTTGGAATTCTGCATGATTTGAGATCCCAGTAGCCCTAAAATTCTTCAGTTGTCTGACTATATCTCATTTCTGGATTGATTTATATTATGTCACTAATTTTGAGCATCAGTTTGTAAATGGAAATATGTATATTTTAATGTACTCATCATTATTTCAAACACTTTTTCTCCTGGATAACTCATATATGGTAGGCCTAGTGAAATAATGCCTTAGAATACTTAGTAAAAGTTAGGTATATACAGGCATTAGCTAGATAAATTTAAGGCATAGATTGTGAGAGTAGTTAAAAAGAAACCAAAGGAGTGTTTTCCAAGGTGAGTTGTTTAATGTCCACTAGATGTCTTTATGTTTCTTTTGCTGTGGATGGTTTGATTATGATCCTATTTGAAGGTATGGAGATGGAATAAATGACCTTTTAAGTCCTTTTCCAACTTTGTAATTCTTAATTAGTAATTATCCATTAGTAATTGTTGATTAAAAGCTCCCGTTAAGCAGCCTATTAAAAAGTGAGTTTTGTTTATTTATTTTTTTAAGTTTTTATATAAATTCCAGTTAGTTGGAGGTGCCTGGGTGGCTGAGTCTTTTAAGTGTCTGCCTTTGGCTCAGGTCATGATCCCAGGATGCTGGGATCCAGCCCCCCATCTGGCTCCCTGCTCCGCAGGAGCCTGCTTCTCCCTCTACCCCTCACCCCACTCATGCTCTCTTGTTGTCTCTCAAATAAATAAGTAAAAATCTTAAAAAAAATAAATTCCAGGTAGTTAACATACAGTGTGATATTAGTTTCAGGTGTACAATATAGTGATTCAGCACTTTCATACAACTGGTGCTCATCACAACAAGTGCACTCTTCATCCCCATCACCTATTTCCCCCATCCTCCCATCCACATCCCCTCTGGTGGCTATCAGTTTGTTCTCTATAGTTAAGAGTCTGTTTCTTGGTTTGCCCCCCCCACCCTTTTTCCCCTTTGCTTGTTTGTTTTTTGTTTCTTTTTTTTTTAGATTTTATTTATTTATTAGAGAGCGAGCGAGCGAGAAACAGCATGAGAGAGGAGAGGGTCAGAGGGAGAAGCAGCCTCCCTGCTGAGCCGGTAGCCCAATGTGGGACTCGATCCCAGGACCCTGGGATCATGACCTGAGCCGAAGGCAGTCGCTTAACCAACTGAGCCACCCAGGCGCCCTTTTGTTTTTTGTTTCTTAAATTCCACCTGTGAGTGAAGTCACATGGTATTTATTTGTCTTTAACTTACTTCACTCAGCGTAATACTCTCATGTCATTTCAAATGGCAAGATTTCATTATTTTTTAAAAGTGAACTTTAGTTTGAAATTTTTATTCTTTCTAATATTTTTTTGGTATGAAGATATTTTTTGTAAATGCTTCTATAACTTATAAACTTCAGCTTCATTTATTTCGTTTATTTCAATAGCATGTTCCTTCATTCTCTTGGATTCCTCTGTACCCATCAGTGTCTTTATACTTAAGTATCCTTTCCTTTCTGACGATTTTCCCTTCTTCCATTTTTCTTGGTGATTAGGAGGTAGGAGGAAATGAATGAGAGGGAATCAGTAAGTTGTTTTGTTTTTCTTACCTGCTCATGGGAGAATATGGATGAAACTAGTATTTAATATATACTTCCTGGTGTGAATATAGGTATTTTTATACTCCTCTTATTTCCTCTGCCTTATTATATATTCTTTGAAGTAAAGAATTATATGGGCCTTACATATACATGGGTGTTTGCTAAATGGGGGGTAGGTATTTACTAAATAGTGTAGAGTGGATAATGAACGTTTGAGTGAATGGATATGATAATAACATTAATTGTTTAAAGACTACTTGATAAAGTAATATGATGCAGACAGGGTTTTGAAAGGTTTTATGTAATATCTTTGAAATACCATGAAATTAAGGACAGTAGTATTTAATTATATAGGCAATGAATAAAATACATTATTTCATCTCTACTAGTTAGCTTTTAATTTTTTATTTTTGGATTAGCTATATAACTTTGAAGGAGCTGATGTATTTTGAAGGAATTTGAGGCAGTAGAGTATAATGAGCCAACAGTGCAGGCTCTGAGTTTAGACACATCTGGGTGTAAATCCAGGCTCTGGGCAAGTTTAAATTCTTTAATTTATTATTATTTTTTAAAAGATTCTTTAATTTATTATTATTTTTTTAAAGATTGTATTTATTTAAATGAGAGAGAGAGAGCATAAGTGGGGTGAGGGTCAAAGGGAAAAGCAGACTCCCTGCTGAGCAGGGAGCCCAATGTGGGACTCTATCCCAGGACTCTGGGATCATGACCTGAGCTGAAGGCAGACGCTTAACGACTGAGCCACCCAGGCACCCAATTTATTGTTTTTTTTTATAAAGACTTTATTTATTTCTTTGAGAGAGTGAGAGCATGAGCAGGGGGGAGAGGGAGAAGAGCCTCCCCGCTGAGCAGGGAGCCCAACTTGGGGCTCAGTCTATCACAGGATCCTGGGATCATGACCTGAGCCAAAGGCAGATGCTTAACCTACTGAGCCACTTCTAGGCATTTATAATGCCTAGGTGCCCCACTTCTAGGCATTTATAATGAAAACTGGGTCAGTTGATTTCTTGTTGTTTTTGAGGAAAAATTAGCTACTCTAAACCTCTATATTAATGTGGAGTAAAAATAATAGCTTACTTCGAATCAGTGCTCATTATTTGCTAGGAAAGATGCTAATATATTATAACATTTAGTTTTTGACTTTATGATGATAAATATTATTTTCCCTATTGTATAGATACAGAACTAAGGCCTAGAGAAATTACATGATTTGCCTGAGGTCACAACTAAAAATTTGTGGAAATTAAATAAAAATGCTTACCCCCATTTAATAGAAGAGGAGGCTGAGGCTTTAAAGAATTTAAAGAATGTAAGGCCCATATAATTCTTTACTTCAAAGAATATATAATAAGGCAGAGGAAATAAGAGGAGTATAAAAATACCTATATTCACACCAGGAAGTATATATTAAATACTAGTTTCATCCATATTCTCCCATGAGCAGATAAGAAAAACAAAACAGAACTTACTGATTCCCTCTCATTCATTTGCCTGGATTTATACTCAGGTTTTTCTGCTTGAAATTTTTATATTGCCTTCACACTTGAATAGTTTAGTTTGGTATACCATTCTAGGTTGCCACACCCACCTGCACCCCACCACACCCCCTTTAGCACTTAGAAGATATAATTTCACTGACTCCAGGTTTCCATTGTTGCTTTTGAAAAGTTAGCGCTCTTTTCTTTGAAGATATTATAGTATTTCTCTCTGTTGCCTTTAACATTCTTCAGTTTTACTACTTTGTCTCTAGGTGTGGACTTATTTTTATCTATTTTGAAATAGTTATTATCTTCCATAAATTTTGGAAATTTCTTAGCCATTATAGCCTGAATATTGACTCTCTTTTTTTCTTTCTGGAATTCATAATAGACCTATCATGGACCATCTCTTTCTATTCTCTGCATTTCTTATCTTTGCTTACTTATTCTGTCTCTGTAAGCTGCATTCTGGACAATTTCTTCAGCTCTGTCTTCTGGTTTCTTGGTTCTTTTTTCATCTTGTGTTTAATCTGCTCTTTCCCTATTAGTCCATTGAGCTTTTAATTTCAATGACTGTTTTTTATTTATTTATTTATTTATTTTATTATTTTTTTAAAACATTTTTTTAAAAGATTTTATTTATTTGTTTGACAGAGAGAGAGCGAGAGCAGGAACACCAAGCAGGGGGAGTGGGAGAAAGAGAAGCAGGCATCCCACTGAGCAGGGAGCCTGATGCGGGAATTGATCCCAGAACCCTGGGATCATGACCCAAGCCAAAGGCAGACACTCAACAACTGAGCTACCCAGGCGCCCCATCAATGATTATTTTTTAATGCTAGAAGTTTGTTTTGATTCTTTTTCATATGTGTCTATTCATTTTTAATGTCTTTTCTATGCTTTTAAATATAGTTATTTTATAGTAAATAATAGATTATCAGGTGCTTTAGATAATAACATTAATTCTGCTATATGTTGTAGCATTTGACTCTCTCTCATGGTAGATTGCATTTTTTTTTTGTATCTTGAAGTTTTAGATATAACCTCAGTGCAAATTCTATGAGGCTTGGTAAAAGAATATATGCTGTACTTTTTTTTCTTGAAAAGTGCCTATGGAGAACTGGTGAATAAATAAACAGATTTTAGTATATCCATATAATGAGATACTGCTCAGCAATAAAAAGCATGTAATTATTGATACATGCAACAACATGGTTGAATCTCAGAGGCATTATTCTAAATGAAAGAAGCCAAACACCAGAATACATACTGAGTGATTCTATTTATATCACATTCTAGGACAGACAAAACTATGATATGTGAACACAAGAATGCATCACGGGGGTAGAGATTGACTGCAAAGTGGCAGGAAGGAATTTTCTCGGTGATGGGAATGTTCTCTATGTCCACGGTGGTGGTGGATATGCAACTGTATACATTTTTCAAAAGACATCAAATCATACGATTTAAATTAGTGAATTCCATTGTATAAAAGTTATATCTCAATAAAAGTGATTTTAAAAAAGCAGGTAAGGGGCACCTGGATGACATAGTCAGTTAAGCATCTGACTCTTGGTTTCAGCTCAGGTCATGATTTCAGCTTTGTGAGATCTAGCCTTCTGTTGGATACTGCACTCAGCATGGTGTCTGCTTGAGATTCTCCCTCTCCCTCTGCCCCTCCCACTCATGCACATGCTCTCTCTCTCTCTCAAATAAATAAATAAATCTTTAAAAAAATTTAAAAAGCAGGCAAAACTCATCAATGGTAACAGAAGTCAGAATAGTAATTGTCCTTGAGTAGAAGTACTATCTGGGAGGGGACATGAAGGATCCTTCTGGAGTGCTGGAAATATGCTGTATTGTGATATGGGTGTTACCTGGATGCACCAGTGTTAAAATTCATTGAGCTGTACATTTAAGACTTGTGTACTCTTATATAAGTTATATACTTCAATAAGAAAATACAAAAGGAAAAAATACTCTAGAGAAAGATTAGAATATAAAGTTGAGAAAATCTTGAAGGAAGTAGAGCCAGAGGACAAAGAGATAGAAAATAAGAGAGAAAAGGTAAGAAAATTATAGGACCAACCTAGGAAGTCCAACATCTGAATAAAAGGTACTCCAGAAAGAGAGAACAGAAAAAATGAAAAGAAATCATCAATGAAATAATTCAGACATTTTCCTAAAATTAAAGACATTAATTTCTAGATTGAAAGAGTCCCAAATAGACCCATTTCAAATACATCATCAATAATTTTTGAAAGCTTATGTCAAAGAGAAGATCCCACAAACTTTCAGAAAGGGGAAAAAACAGGTGATATATAAAGGATCAGGAATTTGAATGATATCAGTCTTCCCAACTTAATTGAAACCTAGAAGGCAATAGAGCAGTGCCTTCAAAATTCTGAAGGAAAATTATTTGCAAACTAGGATTCAGTAGCCAATCAAACTATCACTAAAGTGTTAAGGTAGAATAAATAGTCTCAAAAACTCTACCTCCCACATATGGAAAATGTGTTCCATAAAAGTAAGGGAGCAACCAAGAAAGAGAAAGACATAGAAAAAAAAATCAACATAGAAGAGGCAAAGGGACTCCCCAGGGTGAAAGTTGATACCAAATTGAAGATCCTTGGAAAGTAGATAGAGTGTCTTCCTTCAGAGCAAAGGTTAGGCTTGCTTACAGCCTTGGAAGAAAGCGATAGTATCTTCCTTTGGAACAAAGGGATAGGTTCAGTATGATAGATTGGGTTCCCTAAACTGCAGATTCCTCTCCTGTAATGCAACCTACTGTATATGCAGATGTCAGCTGACCCATTATGTGTTGCCTTATGGGAACTGGGGCTTGGGGAACCGGTGCCCCCTCCTTCTCCATACCTTGGGTTGTCTTCTGAAAGTTTTATAGTTTTAACTTATGTTTTGGTCAATAATTCATTTTGAGATGATTTTTGTATATGATGTGAGGTAAGAGTTGAGGTTTAAGTTCTTTTTGCATATGGATATCTGGTTGTTTCAGCACCCTTTTTTGGAAAAAAAATTGTTGACTTGCTTTGACAACTTTGTGAGAAATTAATTGGCCGTATATGTATGGACCTATTTCTGGACTGTCTAATTTGTTCCATTGGTCTGTGAGCCTGTCTGTATGCCAATCCTACACTGTCTTGATTGCTGCAACTTTATAGTAAATCTTGGCAATCAGTGTAAGTTATCTTACTTTACTCTTTTGCTAAACTGTTTTGGCTATTCAGTGCCCTTTGTATGTCCATATAAATTGTGAGATTAGCTTGTCATTTTCTACAAGAAAGGCTGCTGGAGTTTTATTTGGGATTGTATTGACTCTATAGATCACTTTCAAGAGAACTGACATCTTACCCATATTGAATGTGTCAGTTTATAAACGTGTGCACACACACATGTATATCCATTAATTTAGATCATCTTTAACTTCCCTTAGCAGTTTTTGGTAGTTTTCAATACTTAGACCTTGCATGTATTTTGTTAAATTTATCCCCGAGTATTTAATATTTTTTGGTGATTTCATTGTTTTGATTTTTGTCTTCAGTTACTTATTAGTATGTAGAAATGCAGTTGATTTTTTTTGCAATTGATATTTTATATTGACTTTGTGTCCTACAACATAATAACTTTTGAGTTACAAAATGAATTTTGAGTTACAAAACTCACTTAATATTTCTCGTAGCTATTGTAGATTCCCTAGGCTTTTCTCCATTAACAATCATGTTGTATATGAATAAAAGCAACTTCTTTTCCAATCCGTATGCCTTTTTTTTTTTTTTCTTCATTTCAGTAGTTAGAACTTCCAGTTCTAATGTTCAATAGAAGGATGAGAGCAAATATACTGGCCTTGTTCTTGCTTGATATTGGGGGAGATCATTCACTCTTTCACAGTAAATATGATTTTGGCTGTAGGTATTTCATAGATGCTCTTTACTGGGTTGAGGAAATTTTCTTCTTAGTTTGCTAAGAGTTCTTATGAATGGTGTTGACTTTTTGTCAAAGCTTTTTATGTATCTATTGAGATGATCATATATTTCATTTCTAGTCTTTTAAAATTCTCTTGATTGTTTTTTTAATGTAAACCACCTTGAAAAAAAAATAAACCACCTTGAATTTTTGGTATAAACCCCTCTTTGGTCATAATGCATTATCCTTTTTATATATTACTGCATTTGATTGACTACCTAACATTTAAAGATTTTTTTATCTATGTTCCTGAGTGATATTGGTATGTAAATTTCTTTTATATAATGTCTGGTTTTGGTATCCGGATAATGCTTTAAAATATAAGTTGGACCTTTTTCTGCCTCTTCGTTTTTTTTCTGAGAGTTTGTTTAGAATTGGTTTTATTTTTTCCTTAAATGCTTTGGGAGAATTCACCAGTGAAGCCCTTTCGATCTGGAGGGTTTGTTTGTTTTTTGAAAAGATTTTAAATTACAAGTTGCATATCATTGATTGATATAGGACTATTCAGATTAATCACTCTATTTCTTCTTGAGTAAGCTTTGGTATTTTGTGACCTTTATAGAATTTGCCCATTTCATTAAGCCCTCTTAGTTTGTAATGCTAACCCCTCCTTTATTTCTGATTTTGTTAATATGTGTTTTCTCTTTCCCTTTCCTGGTCAGAATTACTAGAAGTATATTCATTTTAATGATATTTCTAAAGAACCAGCTTGGCTACATTGAAATTTTCTGTTCTTCTGTTTCTACTTTATTAATTTCTGTTCTTAAATTTATTGTGTTCTACTTTTTTTGGGTTTAATTTGCTTGTATTTTTCCAGATTCTTTTTTTTTTAATTTTTGAAAAAAAGATTTAATTTATTCATTTGAGAGAGAGAGCGCAAGAGAGAGAACACGAGCAAGAGGGGAGGGGAGAGGCAGAGGGAGAGGGAGAAGCAGGCTCCCCACTGAGCAGGGAGTCTGATGTGGGCCGATTCCAGGACCTGGAGATCATGACCTGAGTGGAAGGCAGATGTGGAAGGCAGATGCTCAACCATCTGAGCCACCTAGGTGCCCCTTCCCAGATTCTTAAGATAGAAGCTGAAAGCAGGAGTCAGCAAATAACAATCTGGGGACCAAATGTAGCTAGCCACTTTTTTTGAATGGCATATGAACTGAGAATGGTTTTTGCATTCTTTTAATGGTTAAAAAAGTCAAAAGAAGAATACTGTTTTGTGACATGTGGACCTTAAGTGAAACTCAGTTATCAGTGTCCGTAAATAAAGGTTTATTGGAACACAGCCACACTCATTTGTTTACATATTATTTATGGCTACTTTTGTGAGTTTGAGTAGTTAGGACAGAGATTTTGTGACATTCTCAATGTTTTGCACTGCTGCTTGGTGCACTATAATCACTTTTGTAAGTAACTTGCATATCACTATACTGTGACATTTTACTTTATCATCAGCACATACCTACCCATCATGTTGAAACAAGAAAAGATGAGAAAAATCGACTTGACATATTATACTTCTAAAGTACCTTAGATAATGGATTATCAAATTAGATGACAGAGCACTGATTATTATGCAGTGATACCATAGCTGTGCTAAAGAAATACAGTATACACTGATATTACCAGACTAATCACTCATCACAGTATTCCCAACTCACAGGAAAATAATCATCAGAAGAATTAGAACATTTAAAAAGGAATATCTTATCATAGCAGAATTTCTTCACAAAATTATTAACAATGAAAATCAGACTGCACCGAGGTTAAGTTTCTGTCTCATTTGTTAGCCAAGTAAGGAAGTTGTTTACTGATGGTGCCTTAACTAAATCGTGTTTGATTGTAGTAGCCAAAGAAATGTGTCTGGAGAAAATAAACTTGTTTAAAGCTATTAGACTTTTGGCGAGAACAGTTGCTGGAAGAGTTGAGAACATTAATAATCAATTAAAAAACAAAGCAAATGATTTTGGGTGGTTTTCCTTGGCTTTTGTGGGTTGACAGAGGTTACCAGTACAGTTCAATTGTTGTTATTCAAGAAGTCAATTCTAAGTTTGAAGTTTTTGAAGAATTAGTTTGAAAAACTGTTCATGGAATAACTACAAACAAAAATATTTACAAAAAGTTCAGAAAACACTAATTGTGTATGACCGGAGGTGGAATCTGCTAAGATGTATTACAAGTGATGGTGACAAAAATACATGTAGAGCAGAAAAAAGCTTAGATGAACAAATTTACAAAACTGAAATTGTAAAGTGGTTAAAAATCTATAGTTTTTTATTTATCAGCAGGTATTTTGCAGAGAATATTTGAATATACCACGCAATATAGAACTAGTAGCGTCTCAAGACTCAAGAATGTTGCTCTTGTGTATTTAGTCTTTGTCAGCTCCATGAATTTTTGTCAGAAATAGATGCTGAATATCCTAACTTGCCCTACCACACTGCAGTTCAGCGGCTTAGTAGTGGTAAAGTTATAATTTAGTTTTTTGAGCTTAGGGCTGAATTGAGGTTTTTCTGAACGAGAGGAACTGCTCTCAACCACTGTTATTGAACACTGAATGGCTTTGGAAATCGGTTTTTGCTGCAGACTTGATAATGTTTCTTAATGTACTCAACCTAAAATTACAAGCAAAACAGTGGTTATATGCAAAACTAAAAGTTATTTCGATGCCAACTAGTGTTGTTTAAATCACAAGTAATATTAAGCTGTTTTATGTAGCTTTCCATGCCTTTAGAAGTGAAGGTAAAGAATCGTGATGTCACTCGATTTGCAGTAAATACAGTTTTTGAGCTCCATTTCAGCATCCTTCTGAGACTTTGATGCAAATGCAAAGGAAATTACCATATTACAAAATCCATTTAACTTGCACCTTAACCTTTAATTGGAAGTGATTAATCTGCAACGTAGGGACATGCTGAAAGACAAATATTAAGAGAAGAATAAAGTCTGTAGATATCTTCCAAACAATGAACATGCTGAATTGAAATCATATGTATGTGACGGCACCTTTCTGGGTAAAAAGACATTTTCAAACATGAAATACATAAGATCTTATTAAAAAGCAGCATTACCATATGAATGCAATTAATTTTTTAAAAAAGATTTTATTTATGAGATAGAGCGAGAGCACACGAATGGGGCGATGGTCAGAGGGAGAGGGAGAAGCAGACTTCCCACTTGAGCAGGGAGCCCTGGGATCATGACCTGAGCCAAAGGCAGATGCTTAATTGACTGAGCCACCCAGGCACCCCTGCAATTGATTTTGATGATAGGGAACACAAATTTTGAATCTCAACTAAGTGAAATATTCTCCCCCCACCGCCCCAAAGAGCTTCATTCTTACCAGGAGATGGGTTTTACAAAAAGTTGTACTCAACAGTTACTACTATAATGTTTTGAATTTTATCAATAAAAATTAGGGAAATTTTTGTCTCATTATTTAAGTATTTATATAATATCCTCAATTTTGCCTGTTGGCCCTTAAAGCCTAAAATATTTACTGTCTGACCCTTCCTAGAAACAGTTTGCTGGGGTGCCTGCGTGGCTCAGTCACTTAAGCATCTGCCTTCGGATCAGGATGATCCCGGGGTGCTGGGATCAAGTCCTGCATCAGGCTCCCCAAGCCTGCTTCTCCCTCTCCCTCTGCCTGCTGCTCCCCCAGCTTGTGCTCTCTCTCTGTCTGTCAAATAAAATCTTAAAAAAAAAAAAAAAAGAGTTTGCTGATTCCTGCTTTACATCAAGACATTTTTATCCTGCATATTAGGAGAATTAATATGCAGGATAAAAATGTGTATCTGCACATATTAGGAGAATTAATGCTTTTGTGTCACAGTGACTTTAAAAGAAAATAATATATGAAACAGCTTTGTTTCTCCTGGATTTATTAATTACAGCTCATTTACTGTAATAAGAATTTATTGCTTGGTGTTACTGTTCTGATTTGAACAAGAGGTTTTCCATGGTTTCCATGTGGGTGAATCTACTGAACACTGAAGTTTCTAACTGTGCAAAAGTAGCGTACTCTTTGCTGTGGTGTGATTCTCAAAAAAAATAGATGCTGCCTTCAAGGAACTTATGCTGGGCGAGGGGACAGATAATATGTCAAAACACATAAAGGAAACAGCTTTATTTTCAAGAATGTACTGGAGTTCTTGAAATGCCTAGAACTAGATGTGCTTAATTTTGAGGAAGAGTTTTTGAACCCCTTAAGAATAGAGAAGAGGTAGAGAGAAAGGACCAAGCAACACCAAAATTTGATTCCCTCAGAAAGGCATGGAGAAATATTTTTTTAATTTAAATTCAATTCAGTTAATTAACATAGTATATAGTTTCAGAGGTAGAGTTCAGTAATTCATCAGTTGTATATAACACCCAGTGCTCATTACATCATGTGCCTCTTATGGTTTGTCTTCCTTTCTGATTTCATCTTGTTTTATTTTTCCCTCTCTTCCTCTATGCTCTGTTTTGTTTCTTAAATTCCACATATGAGTGAACTCATATAAGAGTCAATAAGACAATTGATTGACTTACATTGCTTAGCATAATACCCTCTAATTCCATCCACATCATTGCAAATGGCAAGATTTCAATTTTTTTTGATGGCTGAGTAATATTCCATTGTGTATATATACCACATCATCTTTATCCATTCATCTGTCGATGGACTCTGGGCCCCTTCCATAGTTTGGCTATTGTGGACATTGCTGCTATAAACATTGGGGTGCAGGTGCCCCTTTGGATCACTACATTTGTATCTTTGGGGTATATATCTAGTAGTGCAATTGCTGGGTCATAGGGTAGCTCTATTTTCAACTTTTTGAGGAACCTCCATACTGTTTTTCAGAGTGGCTGCACCAGCTAGCATTCCCACGAATAGTGTGAGAGGGTTCCCCTGTCTTTGCATCCTTGCTAACATTTGTTGTTTCCTGACTTGTTAATTTTAGCCATTCTGACTGGTGTGAGGTGGTATCTCATTGTGGTTTTGATTTGTATTTCCCTGATGCTGGGTGATGTTGAGCATTTTTTCATGAGTCTGTTGGCCATTTGTATGTCTTCTTTGGAGAAGTGTGTGTTCATGTCTTCTGCCCATTTCTTGACTGGATTAGGCATGGAGAAATATTTTGATTTTCTCTACTGAGTGGATTCATTAGTTTATTCTGGGAAATAGAGTAGGGCAATTTGGACTCTTCCTGGATGTTATTCTACTGTATCTCTGAACTTCCACTCTTTGTAGTCTTGGATGGAAAATATCTTTGCATAGAAGCCTTGGATGATTCTTGGATGAGTTTGGGAAGCCAGGAAGAAAAACCAGAATTACTGGGTTGGACAGCTTTGGTGGAAACCAGAGGTTCAGAAGATAACTCTTCCTAGCATCTGTAGAAGGGAAAAGATCAATGATAGTTATTTGCACAGACAGAAAACTATAGAATGACAAAATAATAGAAGATTACAAGTTGAGGGGCAAAAAGGGCTCAGGTAGTTTAATTCACGGGGTTTTGCTTAGATTTAAGTTGTATGGGACAATTAAATATGTATAAATGATGCACGGACAACTATAGGCTGTTTCTTTAAAGTGTATTCCTTAAGTACGACTTCTGGTGTTGGGGGCCAGAATGTTTTAAAACTAATTTCTGCAGTTTTTTCAGTGGAAAAATATGTGATATTCATATACTTATTTCTACATTGTCAAGAATAAATTGAATACAATCAAGTTCATCTTTATTGTTATTACAGCTTATGGTAATTATAAATGAGCAAGGAAAACTAGTGTCCAATTTATGTACCTTTAATATAAGCCATAGTTCAGACCTGTGTAATTTCTCTCTGTGTTATCTCTTTAGGTGTTCTTTTATGATGTCCTTTGTACTTCCAAAATTAGAAACTTTGTTCAGTATTATAAGATGCATTCAGATAACCTCAAAGAAAAAGAGAACCATTTTGACTTTGAAAGCAGTTTTAAGCAGATATTTTAGAGAAAAGAAAAAATGTTCTAAAGTTGGTGCCGAAAACTTAATAAGAAGACATTATGTATTCTGTGTAGGTCTCTGAAGGAAGATGAATTTGGCTGAGATTTGTGACAATGCAAAGAAAGGAAGAGAATATGCACTTCTTGGAAACTATGACTCATCAATGGTATATTACCAGGGGGTGATACAGCAGATTCAGAGACATTGCCAGTCAGTCAGAGACCCGGCTGTCAAAGGCAAATGGCAACAGGTAAGACAGATTCAAGTATTCAGTGAGTGAGGGCAGTAGTTTATTATATGTGAGAGACTAGAGTTAGAAAATTAGTTGGAGGTTTTGTAAATAGTTCTTATTTGTCCAAATACTGAAATATATTTAAAATGTACTCTGAATAATTTTGTCTTGCCCAGTTAATATTTTATGTATTTTTCATAGCTTTCATGAGACATATTTTGAAGATATTTAATTCCAATTGAATCTACTTTGAATTTTTTAAATTTTCATGATCAGTCACCTAGTTGTGTGTGATCACAAATTTTTGATATAAGGTATTTCTACTTGCCCTTTCCCCTTTCATTTTTACATGTAGTTTTGACCATTTCATAAAACTTTTCCTTTAAGAAAGTTTCCTCTTCTTTTGAAAGATTCCCTACAAATACAAAGGAGTCAATAATCTAATAAAACTAATATATTTGCTGTGTCTCTTGACTGTACAACTTGATTATATAATAGTACAGTTAATAAAAACTTGAATTAGAATTTCCCCACTTACTCTTAAAACTTAAAATCCTTTTAAGATTAAAAGTACAAAGTCAAGCATTTCTTTGAAGTTTCCATTTAATGTACTAATGCCTTTCAAGTGTTTCTTTTAATTTTTCCACGTCAGAAATTGATGTTTCACTAAGTTTTCAGGGTAGATTTGGCTTATTTTCCAACTTAAGCATTACCAAATTATGTTGAGTGAGAACAATATACTTGCTTTAACCCAAGTTGAAGTTTTAGTTGTGTTTTTTCTATCCTGCATACTAGCCATAGGCAAGAGTGGTTTATTAGCTTGGAAATATTTTTGACAATTGTGTTAAATAGTGACCATTTCTATTCAGATATTTCTACTATGATTATTTCCATTAGGTTCTGTAATTTCATTTCTCCAAGTATATAATTGCATATATTAGCAGTTAAATTTTACCTAGATTTTTCTTTTCTCTGCTTTATAGTAAAGCATGCTTTCTGGTAAAAACAAATTAGAATTGTTAAAATGAATTTATAAATGTAATTTTCAATCTATTATCTGTTTGCCTTTGAAAATTAGTTTGGTCTCAAAGTTTGAAAACACAAGGATTTCCACATAGTAGGTATTCAGTGAAGTTTCTTAAATATGGGAAAAATCTTGCCTTTGAACTCATAATGAACTTTATCCAACACTTGAAAGAATTTAAACAAGTCCAGAAGAATTCAGATTTTAGATGAAGGAGAATTTAAATAAAAATTGGAAATGGGTAATGCTTAGTATTCTAGCACTTCAGATTTTCAGATGCTCATGACAGGCATTTCATACTTAGTGATACTAGGAGTAGGAAATGCTGATGAAAATGTTGGCTGATAATTTTCTGAAAGCTATTTACAAATATATTAAAAGGATTTAGCATAACATTTTAGATTTCTGGGAATGGTTAACTTGTTCCTGACTTAGTTCCTTGTTTCAAATTATATTAATGGTCATCCCATTCATTAGTAGAAATAAGAGTTTCATTTGGAAAAATATATAACTACTTCCCTTACAACAAAGTATGTAATGTATTTTTTCAATCCAGTTCCTGCCCTCCTATCTATATTACTTTTAATAGTTCTTTGTTTTTTTAATATGTTTTAATGATTCATTTTGCATACTTGGAGTGACATTGAGAAAATGTGCGTTCTTTTTTTTTTTTTTCTTTTAAAGACTTAACTTATTCTAGAGAGAGAGAGAGCACAAGTGGGAGGGGCAGAGGGAGAGAGAATCTCAAGCCGACTCCCCACTGAACACAGAGCCTGACATGGGGCTCAGGCTCATGACCCTGAGATCAGGACCTGAGTGGAACCAGGAGTGGGACACTCAACCAATGGCACCACCCAGGTGCCCCGAGAAAACTTGCGTTCTATAGCAATTTATTACTTGCCATTCATATAAACTTTAAACAGTTTCCAGCATAAAGGTTATTTTCTTTTAAGGTTCGGCAGGAATTATTGGAAGAATATGAACAAGTTAAAAGTATTGTCAGCACTTTGGAAAGTTTTAAAATTGACAAGCCCCCAGATTTCCCTGTGTCTTGTCAAGATGAACCATTTAGAGATCCTGCTGTTTGGCCGCCCCCTGTACCTGCAGAACACAGGTAAATGGGATTTTATATTCTCTTCAGGTACTTTTATAGTTAATTTTGATACTCAGAGTGAAGAGAATGAAGCTTTATTTAAATGAAGAATGAAAAAATATTTTGTGGGGTGTGCAAATTTAATACTTGTTTACAATTGTCACACCGATAGGTTTACAGAGTTCATTTTTGATACAGAATAGAAGTAAATCATTTGTCGTGTATCTTTTAGAATGTTTTACTACTATAAATCATAACAATAAAAATCTGCTAGTCCTAAAATTTATCAGTTATGTGAGGTCTTTTAGATTTTCTGTCAGCATCAAAACTTGGATGGCTTTTTTGCTTTAAAACTTTTTGCTTTAAAAGATTCTAACAACTTTAGATGAAATGGTGGACAAATTGGATTCATCTGGTCGGGCCTACAGCCAGTTTCCAGAGTCATAGTGTAGAATGAACCTTATTACTCCTTAAAAGTTAAAGGTTAGATTGCCTAGTGTGGCCTATCAGGCTCTAAGTTTCTCTCCCTGATGTGCAGCCTATGCATCATCTACATTAAACCTGTCTCTTGCTCTTCTTTCCTTTCTGTTTTTGCTCAGTCTGTTCTTTCTTCAGGGGATTCCCATGATCCCCATCTGAGCAACTCATATTCATTGTTCCAGTCTCAGCTCAACTGTATTTTTTCTCTCTGCAGCCTTTCTCAGTTTGCTCAAACACAACAGTTTGTTCATAGCAGTTACTATGTTGCATTTCTTTGTCTCTTCACAAAATTAGAAGCTTTGCTAGGGCAAGGGCCATGTTTTTATTTGCTCAAAACAAATAACAAACTTTTATTGCTAACACAGTGTTTGGCACATAGTAGGCATTCAACCAACATTGAATGAATAATTCCATTAATTTCACAGTGAGAAAACTGAGGCCTGAGAGACCCTGACCTGTAAGTTAGTCTAGGTCAGGATCCGAGTTTAGGGCTTTCTGGCTTTCAGTCTCCTTGATTGTGAAGTGGTATTGTGGCCAGAGTGTTGCATCATAGAAAATAAATTTCCCTTTGGTCAATAGCTATGATCATGTGTTTAACTTGTTGATCTCTTGAAGTTTTCTAAAAGCATTTAAAGAACTGTGAAAAGTGGTTAATTTATTCCTTCAGGGTTTTTTCCACTGAGTTACAGATAATTTTATGATTCCCATTATAAAAACACTAGATGATGATTCCTTTCTAAGGTCTACAACAGTACAGCCCTTGTCACAGATGTAACCACTTTCAGGTGTTTTACATTAAGGTTACCATTATCTTCTTGAAATGCAACGTTTCAGGAGTCATAGGGTTGTTACCATGGAAGTTCCAAAGTAAATACCGAGAAAAAGAAATAATGGCATTTTGATTTATCAGAACTTGAAAATTTTGTGTATATATGTGTGATAAAATACCTTAGTTTTTTTTCTGAAAGTCATTAATTCAGAAGTATATTTCTAGTTTACAGCTTAAAGCTGACAATAACTTTATTTAGATACAGTTGACATATAACATTATGTAAGTTAAGGTGTATATTTGTATTGATTGAATATATATATATATGTATTTATGGCAATTTGATTACCATGGTAGCATTAGCTAACACCTCCATCATGTCATGTAATTATCATTTTTTTTTTTTTCTGGTGGGAACAGTTAAGATCTAGTCTCCTAGCCTTTTGAAAGTTATAATATAGTCTTGTTATATATTATCTCTATGCTGTGTATTAGATTTCCAGGACTTACTTATCTACTAATTGCAACTTTGTACCCTTAAACATCTTCCCAATTCTCCTGAGCCCCTGGTACTTAATTTTCTCTGTTGTTACAATTTTGATTTTTTTAGATTCTACATATAAGAGAGATCCTATAGTATTTGTCATTCTCTGACTTACCTCACTTAGCATAATGCCCTCAAGGTCCATCCATGTTTTTGAAGATGGCAGCATTTCTTTCTTTTCCATGACTGAATAATATTCCATTACATACACATATATATGTATCTTCATTCATCTATTGATAGACACTGTATGTTATGTTTCACCTCTTTATTCATCTGTTGATAGACATTTACATTGTTTTCATATTTTGGCTATTGTGCATAATGTGCAGTGAGCATGGGAGTGCATGTATCTCTTCCATATCATGTTTTCATTTCCTTTGGATATAAACCCAGCAGTGGAATTGATGGATCATTTGATAGTTCTATTTTAATTTTTTTTTAAGATCATTTATTTATTTATTTGACAGAGAGGGGGAGTGGGAGAAGGAGAGGGAGAAGCAGGCTTCCTGCTGAGCAGGGAGCCTGATGCAGGGCTTGATCCCAGGACCCTGGAATCATGACCTGAGCCAAAGGCAGATGCTTAATGACTGAGCCACCCAGGCACCCCTATTTTTAATTTTTTGATGAACATCCATACTGTTTTCCATAGTGGCTGAACCAATTTACATTCCCACTAACAGTGAACAAGTGTTCTCTTTTTTCCACATTCTTGCCAACACTTTCCTCTTGTCTTCTTGATTATAGCCATTCCAACAGGTGTGAGATGATGTCTCATAGTGGTTTTGATTTGAGTTTTCTTGATAATTAGTAATGTTGTACCTGTGGGCCATTTCGGATGTCTCCTTTGGAAAAATATCTGTTTGGTTCCTCTGCCCATTTTTTAATTGGATTTTGTTGTTGTTGTTGTTGAGTTGTAGGGGTTCTTTATATATTTTAGATATTAACCCCCTTATCCGATACATGTTTTGCAAATATTTTTTCCCATTCAGAAGGTTGCCTTTTCATTTTTTGATTGTTTCTTTTGCTGTGCAGAAGCTTTTTATTTTGATGTAGACTCACTTGATTTTTGCTTTTGTTGCTTGTGCTTTTGATGTCATATCCATAATGTCATTGCCAAGACCAATGTCAAGGAGTTTCTTTCCATGTTTTTCTTCTAGGAGTTTTATGATATCAAGTCTTACGTTTAAGTCTTTTAAATTCAGTTCAAGTTCATTTTTGTGACTGGTGTAAGATAGGGGTCCAATTGTATTTTTCTGCTTATAGTTATCCAATTTTCTCAACACTGTTTGTTGAAGAGACTATTCTTTCCCTATCGAGTATTCTTGGCTCTCTTGTCAAATATTAGTTGACCATAAATACAAGGGTTTATTTCTGCATTCTCTGTTCTGTTCCATTGGTTTGCATGTGTGTATTTATGTTAGTACTATATTGTTTTAATTACTAAAGCTTTGTAGTATAGTTTGAAATCAGGAAGTGTGATGCCTCTGGCTTTGTTCTTATGATTGTTTTGGCTATTTGGGGTCTTCTGGGGTTCCATACAAATTTTAGAGTTTTTTTTTTCTTTTTTTTTTTCTATTTCTGTGAAGAATGCCATTGGAATTTTGATAGGGATTGTTGTGTTGAATGTGTAGATGGCTTTGGGTAGTATAGACATTTTATCAATATTAATCTTCCAATCCATGAACATGGGATATCTTTCCATTTGTTTGTGTATTCTTCAATTTCTCTCTTTAAAGTTTTGTAGTTTTCAATGTACAGATCTTTCACTTCTTTGGTTAATGGTATTCCTAAGTATTTTATTGTTTTTGGTGCTATTGTGAATGGGATTGTTGTCTTTCTTTTCAGATGTTTCCTTGTTAGTGTATAGAAACACAACTGACTTCTGTATGTTGATTTTATATCCTGCAACTTTACTGAATTTGTTTTAGTTTTAAGAGAATTTTGGTTGAGTCTCTAGGGCTTTTTCTATATCATCTGCAAATAATGACAACTTTTGCTTCTTAATTTCTGATTTGGATGCCTTTTATTTTTTTGTCTTGCCTAATTTTGCTAACTAGGACTTCCAGCACTATATTGAGTAGGAATGATGAGAGTGTGCAGCCTTGTCTTATTCCTGATACTAGAGCAGAAGCTTTCCATTTTCACTTTTAAGTATGATGTTAGTTGTGAGCTTAATTGTTTGTGGCCTTTATTATGTTGAGGTATGGTCCTTGTGGAGGTTTTTTTTTTCTTTTAATCACAAAAGTCTGTTGTATTTTGTCAAATCCTTTTTTTTTTTTTTGCATCTATTGAGATGTTCATATGATTTTTATTTTTTATTGTTAATGTGTTGATTTCTGTATGTTGAACCACCCTGATGTCCCAGGGATAAATCCCATTTGGTCTTGGTGTATAATCCTTTTAATGTATTGTTGAATTCATATTCAATGGGAATATTTTGCTGATACTTTATTAAGAACTTTTGTATTCCTGGGGCACCTGGGTGGCTCAGTGAGGCTCCCTGCTCAGCAGGGAGTCTGCTTCTCCGTCTCTCTCTCTTGCCTGTCATGCCCCTCCTCCCCCACTCATCTGCTCTCTCTCTCTCAAATAAACAAGTAAAATCTTAAAAAAAAAAAAAAAGAATTTTTGTATTCCTTAGGGATATCAGTCTATAGTTTTCTTATAGTATTCTTATTTGGCTTTGATATCAAGGTAATGCTGGCCTTGTAAAATGAGTTTAGAAGTGTCCTCTCTTTTTGATTTTTTTGAAAGAGTTGGGAAGGATTTGTGTTAACTCTTCTTTAAATGTTTGGTAGAATTTGCCAATGAAGTCATTTAGTCCTGGGAATAATTTACAATATAGGAAATAATTGCTAGAGTACCATGATGTATTTCAAAAAGCAGTGGCCACAGATACTAATTCTAATATTTGTGGCTCAAACTGAATAAAAAAGTGTGGCTGGCATTTGCCCATTGATGAACACTTACCTGAAAACTTCTCCTTATTAGAGAAACGTTATGCCATTATTTCCTTTTATTTGTCCTCCCTTAGCTGCTCATAGCACAGATCTTATTTATTTTTATGCTTGTGTTTTAATCCTGACTCTTAATGAAGGCGACAGATGAATGGACCAGAATGTATTTCTATGAACCTCCTTTCTCCATACTATATTAAAAGAAATTTTCCCTGTATGTAGACATTGTATATAGTATTTTTTTTTCCTATACTACATACAATGGATATAGTATCCACTGTATGGATCAGAATAAAAAGCAAATCCAAGACTGTATATTGTTTGGGGGGGGGGGATGAAGTTTCCCATTCCCACTGGTATCATCAGCAACCATGGAAAAACACCTAAAAACTTCACAAGGTTCTACTAATGAAGGAATTCTGTATAAAACCTTGAGTATTCATGGGCTGATAAAATAAGTAAGTACTAAGATTGTAAGTTTAGTGTTGAAAGTTTTGGGAGGTTAGAGTTGTAGGATATATTTTTTCTTTTACAATTTTGTTTCTTCTACAGGTCACATAAAACGTAATGAAATTTTCATCTAGAGATAGTGATTAGTGGACGTATTCCTTAGATATTCTTAGTTCAATGGGAAGACTCTTAAGTCCATGAGATCCAAGTTTGAATTCTATTCTTGCCACTTACTTGCTTCTGGACCTTGAGCGAGTTATTTAATCTCTCCAAATGTTAGTTTCATTATGTAAAATGGGAATCTCTACCTCATGGAATTAACTAAAAGAGTTTAATGTGTAAGACAGTAACTGACATGTAATGAATAATTAAAATGAATGGTCAGCTCTGGAATAAAGTACTACCATTTTTTTCAGACAAGTAATAAGAGAATAACAATTTAAAAATGATAACTTTCCTCCCTGCTCATTCTGCATATATCCTTTGTTTTCTGAAACATTTTGAATAACTCTGGCAGAGAAGATAATGGTTTTTTAAATGTCCAGGTCTTGTGAAGTTGGTGATCATTTTCGGGGAGGGATGACAACTAATTATTGGTCACTTACTATATGTTTTATAAGCATTATCTTATTTAAACCTCCAAGGATCCCATGAAATAGCTACTATTATTGTTTGCCCGTATTACTACTGCTAACTTATTATAATGAACTCCATTTGCAGCTGAGGAAATTGAAGCTTATAGAGTTTGTTATTTTACCAAAGTCATCTGAACAAGTAAGTAGCAGAACCAGGATTTGAACCCAGATCTTCTCAACTTATTTATGTCCACTTTACTGCATTACTGTCCTACACATATTCAGGGATATCTATGGGTTTTAATGTACATCCGTATATCCTATACATACATAGATCTATTATCTACTTGATTAAATTTTTATTAGAGGTTGTAAGAGAATAAAGGTGAAAATACTTAGTGAAATAAGTATTGATATTTTAAATATAGTTAAATTTTTTTTCTTTTGATGAAATTTCTTTTGCTGAAATTACAGTGTGAATCAGTAGGAAAATAATAATTTACTTTGTTTTGTATAAAATGTTTCTGGGATGCATGTGATGTATTCAGCATTAGCTACTAATTTGGTAACCCTGCTTGTGGGTCTGTCCTTTTCACTTAATGGACTTTTAACACAAAACTTCTCTATCCCTGTTTCTGCACCCAAGGTAATTTGTAGAATGTGGTCTCCAGCATGGTTTGCCACATTGTTTCAAGGTATACCTTATATGTCATGCCTCTGCTGAGTTTAATCAGGATCCTGTTTTAAATCACCAGCAGCTGCTTGGATAAATCAAAACAATCTTTGAAAATGAATTAGATTCACTGTCTTAAATGTGAGGAAATTGAGCTACAAATGTCTTATGACAGGAGATAGTGGCAATATTAGAACTAAACTCCAGAAAGAGGGAGCCTCCAGATCATTCTTAGTGTCCTAAGTTAAAGGGTATTTTGTATTAATTAAATTACTTATAATATTTTCCATGTAAGTTTATTAAGTGCATTCTCTTTATTTTTAAAATTTTATTAATTTATTTGAGAGAGAGAGAGAGAACGAACAGTGGGCAGGGGCAGAGGGAGAGGAAGAAGCAGACTCCCCGCTGAGCAGGAAGCCCCATGTGGTATTTGATCCCAAGACCCTGGGATCATGGCCTTGGCTGAGGCAGATGCTTAACTGACTGAGCCACCCAGGTGCCCAAGTGAATTCTCTTTAAAGAGACCCTTTCAAAATGGTCTCTTCTGGTGACATCCGAAGCAATGAAACAGATTTTGTGCATTGGAGCAATATTTGATACAGCATATGTTTAATAAACTATTCTTTATTCAACTTAAAAAATAAATGTGTTAAGTCTTTTTAAGTTACAGCTTTTGGGACAGATGGCAGTGAGAATAGGATCCACAAGCCTGATATTAATCATTTGGCTTAGTCTGTATAGGTAAAATAGAACTCTAACAGGCCCTCCATTTTTTTATCTGGAACCAAGGAAAATGGCATAATGTGTTTCTCTGTACATAGAAACAGTAAGATTGTTTTTTATTCAATTTATGCTGTTCTGTAGGATTTCAGCAAAGAGGAAATTCTTATTGATTTGGTATTAAAATTGTTGCTTTGTTTCTTTGGGTACCAAAATAGATTAAGTTACTGCTAGTATTTGAAGTCCCAATTTGCAGTGGAAAGAGATCAAGCAAGGCCAATGTCAAGTACTGATAGAGAGTAGACTAACATCTCATCCTTATAGACATTTCATCCAGGCTCTTGCTGTTATTTTCCTGGGATTAAGAGTCAGGAGAGCAAGTTTTCTGTGTGTGTTTTTGTTTTTAACAGTTCCACTACTAATTGAGTAGTCCTCCAAGTTAAGTTCCCTTATCCTTGCCTCATTGTTCCCCCTGTAAAATGTATATTATAATGAGATTGTTTTGTAAAATTGTTTTGAAGTCTTAGGAAGAAAAACACTGTATCATTGATATATCCAGCATATATTTTATGAACATTCATCATATGCTAAGCATGATCTTTGGCCTTGTGGAAAGTGTAAGGGTAATAGAGACCCCCACAGACCTTGGCCTCCAGAAACCAGTAAGAAAAAATAATGCAGGCATCCTGGAAAGCTTGAGCTAGGGTGCTGGCACCTATTATATGCCAAGTACGGTGTCATATATCCCAGTACTATGCTGGGGATATGGTGGGATTCAGAAACAGACACAGTCCTTGCCCTCTGAAGCATATGGTCTTGTAAAATGAGTGTGAGAGCCACTAGGGAGGTAGAAGGATAGGATTTGGTGATTAACGAAATACAGAGAACTGAGAGAAAAATTGGAGCAGATGATTAAATTTCTAGATCAAGCTGTTTAATAGGAACTGGAAATGAGAATCAGAACTTCAGAAAGATTAGGGTTAGTGTTATTTAGGAATCATCAGCAAGTAAGGAATTTTAAGAAGGAAATTTTAATGTCATTCTTTATATGGTGGAATAGGTTATTTGTCTAATATGATTGGCAGGTTGAGATTATACTCATTTTTAAAAAAACATTCTAGAGTCCTAGTCTCTTCTAAAATTCTGTCTCTGGAGGATGGAGTGGCTTTATTTTTAGATTGTGGGTAGAATGCAGCTAGCAGTGTTGATTAACCACAGTAACTGACATCTATTGAGTTCCTAATTGTGAATCAGGTACTGTGCTAACAAACTTTTTACATGCTTTATTTCTTAATTCTCACAACCACCCTCTAAAATAGATACTATTACTATCATCTCTATTTTTTTTTAGAAGAAATTAAGGTTTCATGATTCTATTAAGCAACTTTATCTAATTCTGCATGTAGGTAAAGTAAGATAAGGATTTGAAAATTGTATTGGATTTAGCAACATGGAGCTCATTGGTGACTGTGATGAATAGTTTTCATGGAATGGTACTGAAAAATGGAGTGGGTTCAGAGAATGGGAAGAGAGGAATTGAAAACAATGAGTATATGTAATACTTTGAGTCTTGCTGACAAGGGGAGCAGAGAAATTGAGTGGTAGGTGGGGAAGACAGTCAAGATTTGTTGTTTTATTTTATTTATTTATTTAAAGATTTTATTTATTTATTTATTTGACAGAGAGAGAGAGAGAGAAAGAGATAGCGAGAGCAGGAACACAAGCAGGGGGAGTGGGAGAGGGAGAAGCAGGCTTCCCACAGACCAGGGAACCCGATGTGGGTCTCGATCCCAGGACCCTGGGATTATGACCTGAGCCAAAGGCAGATGCTTAACGACTGAGCCACCCAGGCGCCCAAGATTTGTTGTTTTAGAGAAGAGAGGACTGGCAGGCTGTTTGTAGGCTGGTGAGCATGCTGCAAGTGCAGCTGATTGAGAGTAACTGGAGGGAAGGCTGGTAGTTAATAGAGTATGGATGTAGAGAAGTGGGTAGATACAGAGGTGGGCATTTATGGAAGTTCTCTTCTGGTTATTTCAATGAGGGAAGAAAGCAAGCAAGATCATTTGAGAGTGAGGACAGAGGGAACAGATGTTTTCCCAGGGTCTAAATTCTGATCAAAAGTATCCTAAGAGTGGGAAGTCATTTTATTTGGCTATTTTATATTATTTTGTTTCTTTTATTTTTAAGTTTTCTCTAGGGAGCATTTGTCTTATTTTGTAGAACTCAGTTACTCATTTGAAACCTTTATTTTGGAATTCTAGATATTTATTACAATAAGTGCCTAAAAACTTGGTATTTCTACTGTTTTTTTATGTTACAGAAAAGACAACTGAAAGATAGAAATTTTAATTCATTAGCGATAAACTAAAGAATGGGAACAAGATAGTGGTAAGTCAGAATGAAATCTAACACATTACTTTTAAATTTGGGAAAAAATCTTTGCCTTGCTGCACTTGAGCTACTGTCAGTCCCTCTCGTTGCTCCTTTGGCAAACTGCTATTATGTGTACTGTACCCGTATCACCTTTCATAGCCGTGCTTTCCAGAATAACTAGAAATCTTGGATCTTCATCATTATGGTATTGGGACTGAATTCTTGAAGATTACTTCCTAATTTAATAATGGAATGCCTATTCTCAAGACTTACTGTATTTAACTTTTGTAACATTTGATCATGTTTACCATCTTTCTTCCTTGGAACTTTCTTCTTAGGGCTTCTGTGACATTATAGTATTCCTTTTTTCTTCCTCTTTTTCTTTTTGGATTGTTGCCTCTTTTCTTTCTCTTATCGTTCTTTTTTGCTAGTCCCCATCCCTCTGCTCTTTATATATTCAGTTCAGCTCAACATACCCAGCACCCACTTTGTACTAGGCACTATGGATGCAAAGAATAGGAGGAAGATTCCTGCCCCCCAGGAGCTCAGATTCTAGGAAGGCTGTTTCCTTTGGCAGGAGCTTGATAATTAGCCAGACTTTGAGGGTTCATCCTAACTTTGTCACTTAGTGTCTGTGAGGACAAGCCATTCAGTCTTTCCCTCATTTTCCTCCTCTGTAAACTGGGGATCAATGCTACAGTTACCTCGTGAGTTTATTTTGAGAACTGTATGATTGAATACAAGTAAAGTGTAAAGAATAGCCAGGCACATAGGATGTGCTAAAAAAATATTTGTAGTTTTCATCACCCATTCCCCTAGTCCTCAACCCAACCCTGCTAGGTATTTAGATGACTAATGTCCTCACCTTATTTAGGTCTTTGTTCAAATGTCACCGAGAAAGTCTTACCCTGACCACCTTATTTATAATACTTGTCCCCTTAGGGGGATGGGCAAAATGGGGAAAGGGGAGTTGGAGGTACAGGCTTCCATTTATAAGAGTGAATAAGTCATGAAGATGAAATGTAAAGCATAGGGAATATAGTCAGTGGTATTGTAATAGCTTTGTATGGTGACAGGTGGAAGCTACACTTGTGAGCACAGCATAATGTGTAGAGATGTTGAATCACTGTGTTGTACCCATGAAACTAATGTAATGTTATGTGTCAACTGTACTCAGAAAATTAAAAAATAATTTACCCCCTCACTTGTCATCACTCTGTCTCCTTACTCTGCTTTATTTTTCTTCATAGTACTTACTGCTGCCTAATATTATAGTCTGTGTTTATTGTTTATCATCCTTACTACATTGGAAGCTTGGTGAGGTCAGAGGCTTTGACTTTTTTACTGCTGTACCCTCAACACCAAGAATAGTGCTCAGCAGAGTGTAGGCATTCAATAAATATTTGTTGAATGAGTGAGTGAATAAAATACTTATTTAGATTTATTCATGTGTTTACTAATTGTTTTGTTCACCATTTCTTGCATTTCACTCTTTCTAGATTCTGTTTCTTCTTTGCTGAAGTATATCCTTTAGTAGTTCTTACATACGTCTCTCTTAGTGGTAAACCCTCAATTTTTGTCTCAAAGTATCATTATTTTCCTGTCACTTTGAAATGATAGTTTTAGTATAGAACACCAGATTGGCAGTTATTTTTTCTCTATGTTTTGAAGATGACATTAGTAATAGTATTATTTTTGTCTTCTGGCTTATGTCATCAGTCTAACTGTAGATAGATATCTTTTCTGTCCCATTGTTTTCCTGATTTTGTTTTTGTCTTTGGTATTAAACAGTTTTGTGATGACTTATCTAAGTGTGAATTTATTTTTATTTATACTACTTAAGACTTGTGTTTCTTTTGTTTCAAATTCTTCATGCTTTTAAAAACCACCTTAAACATTCATTTTATATTCTATAACTGATCTAGTATCAGAAGTTTTTGGGAGTTTTATCCTTTTTTTTTTTTTTTTTAACTTCTGATGGCTCTTGTTTGTGGTAAAGTTAATAATGTCTCTTCAAGGTTTTAGTCATTCTAAGGTCTTGTTAGAGGGATGTCACTCCCGAGAGGGTCTGTGTTTGCTTCAGCCAGGTGCCTTGGGATGTCACCTGCCCAGGGCCACTTTTCAGTAAGTTTCTTTGCCTCAGGTAGTATAAAACTGAACCTCAGATCACATTACAGCAGGACCTTGGTTACCATTCCCAGGGAAGACATTGGCCTCACCCCACAAATAGTGGAACATAGGCCCACATAAACAGATGTACTTGTTTCTTCCACATATGTTTTCGATTCTGCCCTTTCACTGAGGATGCAGTCCCTTGATGGGGCTGGCTGTATTTATGTGTTAGTCTCAGTTTCAACTTCTCTGATTGGTGTGGGCCTAAGGCCCTGTCTCCGGTCTTCTTGTGTGGTCATTGAATCTCACACCCTTAGGTGTGTGAGGCCTGGAAACCCTAAAGGACTGCCATGCCATCAGCTTTCTTTTATTTTTTGGCCATTAGATATTTCTCTTACCCTCTGGTAGGCTCACTTATGTATATAGAAGGGTATTTGTTACATTTTATCCAGAATTCCTACATTTTTTAAAATATTTCTATTATCATAAGTTCTTGAAGGTCTTATCCTACAGTTTGTTGGCCTTGAGGACTCTTATTTCTAGTTTAGTGAGGAACTCCTCAGCAAGGCTTTAGTTGTAGGATTTATGTGTGGACAGAAAGGGATGTTCAGTATAATTCTTAAAATATGGATGTGTTTTTAGCTAAATTTTAAGCTTTTTGGATGCAGGGCCTGTCTCATTTGTTTTTTGTGTCTGTGCATTTTCAGAATAAGAATAATCTTAGAACTTGACTATATGCTAGACAAAGAACATGAGATATCTAAAGTTCAACTGGTATTATTTTAATATTTGTAGAAGTTGTGTAGCCCTTATACCCTGTAAGAATGCCATTGTCCATTCTAGTTTTAAGGTCTTTAGAGTTAGGCAGAAAATGGAGTATTTTAAGGTTTTCAAGTTTAAAAGTCTTTAGAGTTACATGGAAAACACAAGGCTTGTCTATCTTTAGATAAAGAAGAGCAAGTTACAATCAAGTAATTAACCTTCCTGAGAGTGGTGGAATTCTACCATTAGACTAATGAATTAGTAATGTTATCATCCCCTCTCCCCCCACCTTTGAAGTGATAGAATGACTGGCGTAGCAGCTTTAAATAAGGATTTAGTGTGTCCCATCAAAATTGCTGACAAAAATTTTGTTACTATTCCAGCTGTCAGGTTGTGGATAATATCAAAATGTTAAGAAGGCAACCCCCATGATATTAAATAGGATTGTATAATTTTGGTGTGAGGATGTCTATAGCTCCAGATCTCATATCAGCTGAAATTTCTGGTTAAATGTTACCTTGGTTAACTTGGATGATAATTGTCTTCTGTAGCGGCTAAGCATCTTTCAACTTCAGGAAGATTTAGAATTAAGAATAGAAATGTCTAAGAGAATCAAAGCTGCAGTAATAATATTTTTCTGTTAAGGGATATGTGCATATTTGTTATGGCTAGTGAGGATGATAAGCATGCAATTCCAACTTAAAATGTATTAGGGAATAATGGAGATCTGTGTTTTTTTTACATAATTTATGTTAAGTACTTTTGGGGAACATTAGGAGAAGTTTAAGCTTATATTATTTATAAGTAATTTACTAGGCTTATAAAAATATTTATATGTAAATTATTATGCTTTATTGAGTAAGACAGTTGAGGAACTAAGAAGGAAATAAAATATATTACATTTATAAATGTAGGTAAAGAATTTTGGTGGCATTTAATTAACCAGGTATGAAATGGGACCAAACATTATGTAAAAGCATCTTAAAAATGACTTCTAAAATCTGCCACTTTTGTATGTGGGAAAAGATTTATAAGCTGGATCTATAAGCTTTAAGGAATAACTGAATTTTTGCTTTTTTTTTTTTTTGGATTTTATTTCTTTATTTGGGAGAGAGACACAGCGAGAGAGGGAACACAAGCAAGGCGAGTGGGAGAGGGAGAAGCAGGCTTCCCGCTGAGCAGGGAGCCCGATGCGGGGCTCGATCCCAGGACCCTGGGATCATGACCTGAGCCAAAGGCAGATGCTTAACGACTGAGCCACCCAGGCGCCCCGAATTTTTGCATTTTTTAACTTGAATAAGTTGAATATTTTAAATATCAAAGTGAGCTTCTGAAGAGTACAAAAATTACCCTCGTGGATACAAAACAGCTCCTGTCAGCATGACCTGTAGTATTCAATGTGTTTCTTGATTTGATTGATTTGTTAGGTAGTAGGGAAGATTTAATGTGGCCTTTCATATTGTGTAGCATATGTCTTGTATTCATTAAGATTTCAGATATTTATTGAAAAAATTAATATTTTGAACAGACTCCTGAATATATCATCATAAAATATTTGTTTTTAATCTGATAGCAAACAACTAAAATTTCTAAAGTTCTTTTTTGGAACTAGAACTTATCATTAAAGGTTAACTTTTATGAAGTCACTTGATTTATGAAGAAGATGTCACCGCAATTCAGTAGGGAAAGGTGGGTCTTGTCACTAAATGCTTCTGGGTTAATTGAATGTTTATGGGGGGGGAATCTTGACCCCTCCTAACTCATACTATATAGAAAAATTAACTTGAAATAGATCATTACTTAAAATGTAAAAGGTAGTAAGAATACACTTCCAGAAGAAAACATGGAAGGATGTTATCATGATCTTGGGGTAGCAAAGATTTATTAAACTGGACACTAAACTATTAAAGACAAAAGACTGATAAATCAGAATTCTAAAACTATGAACTTCTCTTCATGAGGGGATACACCATTAAGCGAGTGAAAAGGCAAGCCATATACTAGGGGAAGATATTTGCAATGCATATATCTGACAAAGGACTTGTATCTAGAATATATAAAGAATGACAGTTAATAAGAAAAAGTCAGCTGATTGAAAAAAAAAAGTGTACTAAGGACTGGAATAAGTTACTCTGCAAAAGAGTATGTTTCATACTTAAAACATAAACACCATATTTACGTGGCCAATAAGTGTATTGTTGAAAAGGTGCCCAACATCCATAGTCGTTCAGGAAAGGCAAAGTAAAGCTACAATGAGATACCATTACACCCCACCAGAATGGTTAGGATGGAGCAACTGGTACTTTCATACATTGTGGATGCGAGTGTAGAATGGCGTCACCACTTTGGAAAATTGTTTGGCTCTATTTACTAAAGCTAATGTTATATATACACCCTGTGATCCAGCAATTCTATTCCTGGGTACATACTCCAAAGAAATGAATGCTTATGTTTACCATGAACATAATCCCCGTATTCATAGAAGCTTTAATAATACCCTCAAATGGAAAACAGCTCAAGTGCTCATGAACAGTAGAATAGATAAATTGTAATTATATTTATACAATAGAATACTACACAACATTGAAGAAAGATAAACTCATGCTACTTGCAGGAGCATGGATAAATTTCACAGGTAATGTTGAAAGAAAGAAACCAAGTACAAAGTATGTACTGTAGGATTCCATTTTTCTGAAACTGAGATAGGCAGTACTAATCCATGATAATAAGGTCAGAATAGTGCTGACCTTACCGGCTGACACTGGCTAAGAGGAACCATGAAAAAGCTTTCTGGGATAGTGGGAAATGTTCTATGTCTTCATCTACAGGTTGTTATATGGTATTAAAATTTATTGAGTTGTGTAATATATGTACATTTTACTGAACATATGTTATATCAATGAAAAATAGATTTACAAATTTTATGAAGTATTATCATCTCCACCGACAGAGGGAGAACGTGAGGCTTATAGATGTTAAGTGATAGGCTTATATAATCAGTAATTGGTGGACCTGGGAGTAAAAAGCCCCCAGGTTTTCAGATTCTAAGTCTAATGCTGACTTCAGATCACCATGCTGTTTTTCTGTGAAGTTAGGAATAGTGATTTGCAGTGTTTTTATGTCAATATAACATCCAGCACAGTTCCTATACTTATTAGGTAAATAATAACTTTACTGATTTGAAAAAATAGCAGTCATGTATTTGATGAGAGTGGACATTAAAATTCTTAATCTTTAATGTTTGATTTCAAATCATAGGTCCTCTCATTTCTGTTTAAGCTTTGTTTTTTGCCTCCTGATTTCTTAACAAACAATTTCTCTTGGACTCAGAAGTCTCATATATTGACTCCAAGTTCTTATAGCAAAGTATCATTATGAACTAATTGGAACTTATGTTTCTTATCTTTTTATTAGATAGGGAAAGAGATGTTTCATTGTTTATTTCTGGAGTTATAGGTTATAGATTAATATAATAGCAAAATAAAATTATTTTGCTTTCTTTTCCGGAAGTTAACTTTAAGCAATCTGGCTTATGTTCTTGGGCATATCTAGGACTTGTTCTAAATTACTTATTCTTCTTATACCAGCATTCTAACAATGTATGAACAAAAAAATTAGAATAATCATTAAGCAGAATGCTAGAAGAAATAGAGCTCAATAGTTAGGAATCTTAAGAAGGAACCTGTATAACAATTGGAGAAAATTGTGTTAGTATCTTAGACCCTGTTTCTTAATATGGTGTGGAATGAAGGGCCTCTTTGAAAGAGGTCTTTTTCCCTTTGACTTCTGGAACCACAGAAGAGTGGTGCTATAATACAGACATAAGACAGTTTTCTCTCTGTTGCCTGATGTTTTATGGAGATTTGCCAGGCAGTAATCTAGTAGGTCAACTAAGGATATGAACTCTGAGCCCATGTCACTAGGACATGTGTATTTCTGGAACATGCCAGAAACTTTGTAGCAACTCTATAATTTCACTTTTTAGGTGCTCAGATCTTTTACTTAGTGTTGTTGTAGTACAATCACATTTAAAGTTTTATTAACTACTGAGTAGATAATGTGAATAATTAAAATTTATGTAAGGTATAAGGAGTCACAATACAGTAGCTTCTATGTACCCACCAAGGAGTTTAAGATAAAGAACTGTACTATTACCTTTGAACACCCCCTATGAGTCCCTCTGCATTCTGTCCTCCTCCCCTTTCAGAGTAAGACACTGTCCTGAACTTGGGATTTATTGTTCCCTTGCTTCTCTTTACTTTTAGTACATATATTTGTGTCCCCAAACGGTATCCTATGTTGCCTACTCTATGTGTCCTTTGAACTTACTTTCTCACTCAACATAAGGGTCCTGAGATTCATCTGTTGTTGTTGCATGTAGTTATAATTCATGTTCACATGTATATTGGATCCATTATGTGAATATATAATAATTTATGTATCTGTTCTGATACTGGACTTTGGGTTGTTTTCAGGTGTTTGCTATTACAAGCAGTGCTGATAAGAACATTTACATATAATATTGATAGTTAATATGGCTTAGAAAGAAGAAATCCTAGATTTTGGAGGAGATTAGGCTTATTTGCGTATGATAGAAAAAGGCCTATTTCTTCCCATTCCTAGAGGGCAATAGAGGAGAACTGAGCATAGTGTAGACCACCCAGTCTTTGGTCTGCACATCTACCAGCAGTTCTCTACATTTGGAATACTGGGAGCTAGTAAGTACAGTGTCGTCTTCTCTTTGACGATCAGGGCAGAGGTTGATGATGCTTTGTAAACCTACTGACGTCTCTCTTTCAAAAGAGGCCAGTAAAAGAAGCCTTGAGACTTATTTTTTACCCAGCTTGGAAGCTGTCACCGAGTCCTTAAATTGAAGCATGACATTGTGCAGTGACGCGCTAATGGACGAAGTACAGAGCAGAATCAAGGATGTCCTTTGGGAAGCTGACAGAGTCTGTTACAAATGTAATGTCAACCTGCAGTGAGATGGAACTGAAGACTCACAGACACAGGCACACTTTCTGGGAGATATGTGACTTGCCACCAGGCACATCTGGCTTCCCGAGTGGTTTCATTCAGACCATTTATGAGCCTATCAGAATATTGAGTGGCAGGACAAGGTCAGCAGCCGCAAGCACTTGGAAGGCAGCCTGTGTAAGAGCTTTGAAATAATTCTTCTCCCAGCACAGCTTTCCTGAGCCGAATGTGTGTGCAAAATGGACTACACAGGACTCCAAAGCGACTGTTAAATAGCAAGCCGAAGTGGGGAAAGCACAAGCTGAGAAGGCAGAAGTGTTTCAGGATTCTCTACCATTCAGCCCTAAGCAGTGAGGCCTAGCGGGGCAAACCCAGCAGCTGATGAGCAGCCTGGCATGCAGCTGGAAGGGACGGGCTTGCTGTTGGGGAGCAAAAAGCTTCAGGCCGGCTGTGCGTCTAAAAAGCAGACCCACAAACAATGACGGACTATTTGAATAGCCGGTGCAGCTGCTAACAGAAGGGCAAACTTGACGCGTGTTCTCTGTGGAGGAGATTGTTGCTCTCATTTTATTGTCTTTGGTCTTACCCGTGGGTCTGATTCAGGAAAGACATTTATGCATGCACAAATGTATAAAAATAAAAGTAAAGTTCTGCTCTACTACTTTCCACTCCTTCATCAAAATAGAACAAAAGTTCAGTCAAAAAATAGTGGTTGCAATGAAATAGTAGGAATAGAGCATGTAACATTTTTAGTTTTTTTTTTTTAATCAGTCTCATCACATGTTTATTTTATTGGCAGATACTTAAGAGACTAATCATGCACTAGAACTAATACAATAATATCTTTATATTTGAAAATGCCTTGTAGCCATTGTACTATACGCTATTTTCTGTGATTTCCTTTTCTGTGATTTCTTTCACAAGATTGCTTATTCATCTTTGTCTCCTCCCAGGGCCTAGCAAACTAGTGGCCATATACCTCCTAATAGGTGGTCAAATACTTGTTTAGCTGGACTGAACTCCAAGGATTCCGATGTCAGCATGTTATAACCTAATGGACAGACATCCAGTTTTCACCAGCTTCACTTATCCTTAGCAGTTTCATGTAGTGGTCTAATTCCAACAGTCTGATGATGCTCTATTAGACCTGCAATATGTCAACAGTCTTTCACCTTTGTTGCCTCGAGTTTGCATCCTTCCTGGCTTTTCATCTTATTTTCCTGTTTTGCTGGATTCCAAGTTATATACTTGTTTATCGAAGCTCTTAATTCACATGTGGGAGTCTATGTAATTTGAATGTTCCTGTGATTACTTTTGACACTGTCAGAACATGAATAACATTTTCACACATAAATTAATTTGTATATAAAAAGATTTCATTGTTTAGCCTACTAATTTGATGACTGAAATGTTGGATTTTCCAGTAAGGAAGCAGAGGAAATCATTTTGATTGTCAATAAATTAATAAACTATGCAGATAGACATATTTTGAATCCTCTCCTTTCAGCTTTTAATGCTTTTGTAAAAATTGAAGTGTAATTGACACTTAATATTATATTAGTTTCATATGCTTTGGTTTTTTTTTTTTTTAAGTTACTTAGTTTTGGCTTAGGATAGTAATGAATAAAGTAATTGGCTTTCCATTACACTATTATTAGATGGAAATAGTCTGTATTGCCCTCTGTTGGTGATTAGTTATTTTTGACAAAGTAGTTGCAGTTATACATATTTATTTGTGTTTAAAAATTGTGTCAACTGGTATGTTTTACAGAAAAGCACTTTTTTTTTTTTCTCAAGAAAAATACTTTTAGAAACTGACCTAATAGTTACAGCCGTGAATTGGCAAAAGGGGACCAACTGAGATTTGGGACTTCTTGATTTAATAGTTTTATTGACTAAAGTAGTTTGAAATATTTTTGCCTTTGATTAATTTTCATTTTAATTTTTTCTTGTCAGAGCTCCACCTCAGATAAGGCGTCCCAATCGAGAAGTAAGACCTCTGAGGAAAGAAATGCCAGGAATAGGAGGCCGGGGACCTGTAGGCCGAGCACATCCTATATCCAAGAGTGAAAAACCCTCTACAGGTAGAGACAAGGATTATAGAGCAAGAGGAAGAGATGATAAGGCAAGACTCTCTTTGTAACTCATTCCCTTGAAGCCCATGACTTTTGGTGCATATTATATATATATTTTTTGGCTTTTCAGGGTACCCCAGTTTTGACATGGAAGAGATTAAAAAACAGTCTGATTATAAAACCTAAGCAGTCTTTGCATTTTGAAGGCCATTCTGCAATGCTAATAACCTCAGAAGTATATTTAAAAAAACATACACACAGATCTTTAGTAAAATGGATCTTGGAAGAAATATTCAAAATACAGTTTTAAAACTTAAAATATATTTTAACAACTGTTCTATATTAAAATGAGCAATAAATGAAAGCTGTTGTAGGGGAAAGACTTATTAGAAGGATGTAGATTTTTTTCTCTTAGAGAATTTTCCTTGGTTGGGGTTCACTGTGTACATTTACTTTATCTGGGAAATTGATGGGTGAATGAACATAGTACTAGGTGGAAATTCTGTCCTGCCCTTAAAATGGACTTTTTAGATAATGTTACAGAGGAGGGAGCAGGCCAGGGTGATCAACCCATCTTTTAGCCTTAATTTTAGGGAAAAGACAAAATTAGATTTTTAGTGATAGCATTTTCCATTTCCATTGTGAGATCATACATGAATGATTATTATTGAATTGCCACCAAGAAGTTTTAAATTTTCCTAGCTAGGGGTTCAGGATATGTCCTCATGTTGATGCCATGACATTTATAATGAAAATATAATTTATCACTAATAGCAAGTTGTTATCCTTCAAAATTAGATGCTGTGTTTGAATATTTTTACCATGTATAATTTCAGTCAGTAGATCAGGACTCCGCACAGACCACCTTCCCAGGCCTTGTGCATATTTAATCTGTGGTAGAATAAAACTGGTGTTTTTTGAGTATTTCTATTCATGAGATAGATTCAAAGCTAGATTCTACTTGTTCTTGTAATTTGTCAGAGCTATTATACTATAAAACAGTGATTCCGTCTCTGATACTTGTTGGGATTTGTGAGGGGGCACTAATTAATGAATGAATTAATCATTCCTGCTGGTGAAATTGAACTGGTTTTCTGCCATTATCAAAAACCACCTGAATGGATACTTAAAAATCTCTGTCTTATGTGTCATCTTTGTTTCCTCCCTTGTTCTTCATTTTTGTCAGCTAACCTTGGTTTGCATTTTAGAGCATAAAGTAGGGGCTGAAGTTCAACCCTCACTCTGCTAGTAGCTTTTAGGTAAACTTTTAGAACTGGGTGGGAAACTTTTAGTCTTTACCTTAATTTCACATAACACAAGAGAATAATCTTGGTCATGGCTTATTGGATGCTTCCCTGCTAGGCACCATTCAGAGTGATTAGACAGTAATTCAGGAAACAATCCCATGAAGTAGGTAGTCATCTTATAAATGAAGAAACTGAGGTAGAGAGCTGAAGTACCTAACCCAAGGTCAGAGAGTAAGGAATGGGGCTTGGAATGGAATTTGTGAAGTCACAGATCTTTTTCCTCTTTATTTTAGGATTTTTTCATATTATGTAGTTATCCCTACCAAACGAGATTAAAAATATGGATTGGATTTGAAAGGAGTCCCAGAACAATTAAATCAATGTTGATTTTTAAATGTGATTCACAAGCAAAGAACAAAGCAATGAGGCAGCATTTGTTGAATGTCAGATTTTTCTGGAGATTGCAAATTGTCTCTTAAAAAGTTCCAAATAATTTTCTAAATCTTACTCTTTCATTGACATGTAAGTACTCAAATGTCACTGGAAAGTAAGCCCTTTATTTAAAAAAAAAAACACAAAATAAAACCCTACAGTTGTTTGAAGATCAAAGATGTTTTCTGAGTCACTCTGGACACAAAAGGGACTACAATTTAGAAAAACAAACTCATGCAAAGTTTATTAGAATTTGAAAAGTGTACTTGGTTCGGTTATTATTATTGTAAGCACTGAAATGCCCATTAGAATACTAGTGTCCTTAAAATTTACTGAAGGCTGTGATAGGGTTTGAGGGAGTTTAGGTGAAACTGACAGATATCCACAGCCTTTGAATGCTAATTTGAAAATGAGTACCTTGTATTGGAAGGCTCCTCAGAGATATTGTAGTCCCCAGTGTTATGTTTTGAAAATTAGTTTTGTGTATTGCAACCAGCTTAAAAAAAAAAGGAGAACAGACTAGAAAATTCAGAATGCTTTAGTGATAGTAAGGACACTGTTATTTTGAGAAAAAAAATATTTAGTTATATGAATATATATAAAAACTTAATCATGTAATTATATATTAGTATATAGTAGCTCATGATCTCAAATGAATTTATTATTTTGTGTCATGGTCAAAAGTTTGAAAGGTGCTGCTGTACTCCAACCACTTAACTTTATAGATGTAAAAAAAAAAAAGTAAGGACAAGAGAAATTACATATCTCGCCCAACATTCTTACTGTCTTTGGATTTTTTAGTTTAGTGTTGCCCAAACTGTGTTATGGGGCAACTAATAATAATTGCAGGAGCAGTTGTTACTCGTCCTTGAGTACACTTAACCTGTACTAGCCCCTTTTGAAGTTTTATATGTATATTGGCTTATTTAATTTCTATAAATTCCTGTGACCTCAGCATTATTTTCCATGTTCTACATATGAAGAAATTGAGGCACCAGAGTCACACCTGCAAGTAGATGGGGGAACTAGGAGCTGAATTCTTTAACACCTGAGCTTTTTTTTTTTTTAAAGATTTTATTTATTTATTTGACAGATAGAGACATAGAGAGAGAGGGAACACAAGCAGGAGGAGTGGGAGAGGGAGAAGCAGGCTTCCCGCTGAGCAGGGAGCCAGATGTGGGGCTTCATCCCAGGACCCTGGGACCGTGACCTGAGCAGAAGGCAGACGCTTAACGACTGAGCCACCCAGGCGCCCCTAACACCTGAGCTTTTAATCAGTATGCTATATAGCCTCTTATTTGAAAATGCTTAGCATATTATTTTAATGTATCATCAGTACCTGTTTCTTGTAAGAGTTCCAGTTCATTTTCTGGGAGTGATTAAATCTTCTTTTCCTCTTTTTTTTTTCTTAAACTGTTGACGGGCTTCAAGTTGGGTCCAAGCTTAAAAATACTGTTTTTCAATAAGTAACAATCACTTTGTATAGTGATCTGTTGTTCAGCCCTTACAGTTTTTCTCTCCCTGAGGTCCACAGAGTCATCATAAAGCAGGTTCATTACCTTGTTTACTTAATACACCTTTATTATGTGCGTACTTTGTGTTTGTCATACTTGCAGGTACTGGGAATAGAGACTTTAATAAAATGTGACTCCTGGCCGCACGTTGATTATTTTCTTATTGATGAGAGGGAGTGAGATGAATCAATTAACCTTGACAGCTATATTTTTCAGTCTTATTTGAATGTACCTGAGAAAATTTGATGTATTACTATTTAACTACTTAAGCCTAGGGTCAGTATAGAAATACACATAGAAATAACAAATGCATTTTTTTAAATTGAAAAAGGATGGTTTAAAATTAAATATTAAGTAGCAGAGGAAATGTTTTTGTATTATAACCAAAAATAAAGTTAACTCATAAAACTCTGATTCTCAAGTATTTTTAAAACTATGACTTTATGGTTAATTAACTTAGCGAAATGAGCAGTGCTTCCACTATGATCTCATGATTAAAGCTATGTATATATGTTTTTAAATAGAATTCAGATTGAAGTATGATAAATTATGTTAATAGAATTGATTTAAAGTTATTAAACTTAAAGGAATTCATTTCATTGAATTACATGTAACAAATGGCCCTTTCTGAATACCTTCCTTCTCATCACTGAGTAAGTCTAGGGATGTCTGATGTGGAGAGATGTTGTAAACTGGATTGAGAACTGTTGATAAGTGATTATACAAATGAACAGTGAGTTGAGAAAAACTTTTCTTTTTCTTATGAAGAAAAGGATACTGTCATATGGGGTACTATTTGGTGAACGATGATCATCTAACTAGCAGTGTATTGGTAAATGTTCAATAACTAGTTTTCTGAAAAAAGTGTGTATATACACATTCACACGTTTGTTATAAATCTGACTGATATAAAGGATGTCATAATTTACAAATAAATATATGGTGCTCTTTATTGTAAATTCTGTAGAGCGAATGGACTCTCACAGAATGCCTTTGCTGACTTTTGCTCAGCTCTTATATCTGTAGCCAACCTATGGTTGCAGTTAACAATTGAATAAAGATGTAGTTCTGACACGAATGTTGGTTGGTTTTTTTTTTTTTTTTTCAATTAATGAGTCAGATGAAAGTAAAACAATAGAAATGCATGTTGGTAGTTCACTCATTCATCAATTATTTGAGCAACTTTCGTGAAGCAGTTAATAGTTTTCAAATACTGGAAAAATATTTCCTTAATTTTTGTACTATTTACAATGTAACAGCTACAGAAATGGCATACTTTTAAGTATCCTCAGCATTACTAACATCTTCCCCATTATTTTCTTAAGTCTAGACCATTAACAAAACAATAAATCAAGCCCTGATTTGTAGCATCAGCTGATTTCTGTGATATAAATACTTCTATGACCCATTTCAAGCTACCAACATGATGTCGCTCAGCTCAGAATTGAGATGAGCTTGGACATCCCTGTGACTGTGGGCCAGTGGTTTTTTTATTACTAATTAGTAATTCTGATGTTGGGTAGCTCACAGCCTAATAAGAGCAATGATCCCTTTGGTAGACAGAACTCATTGTTAGAAAATTGTTTTGCTGATCTGAAATTTATATCTTTTCTTACTTTCTATTGGTCCTGGTTCTTTCGTTTGGAATAATATAGAGGAAATAGAGGTAAATAGGTCAGTTGGTCATGTGGCTCCATTAGTGTTTTCTTCTTCAGCTTAAATGTCTCTAGTGTCCCTGATCCTCCTCTAGATGATGTGGTTTTTGAATCTTTCATTGCCTTGGATATTCTTCTCTGGGTGCAATTCACTTGTCACTTGAAATGCAAGACCCAGAGCTAGTAACTGACCATCTTTCACTTAATCTGCCAATGTGAGAAGACATGCAATAAAATGTAAAAAACCATCATTTGTGCTTTAGGCCAACGTGTGTCATTAATTGACTTTATATAATACTGGGTTAGTCACTAATTTTAGCCTCATTTTTTTCACATAGAATGATTAGCCAATACTAATGAAAGATCATTATCAAACCTTTCCTTGATAAGGGTAATTTAGATGTTAGTAAAAAGATGCTAAAATATTTGCTTTAATGAGGAAAAAGGTCTGTCAGACTTCATGCTAAATATCAAATTCTTGCTAATGTTGACCCTTGTCAATTAATGTGAAAATCTAAGCAAAGATTTCTAAGATCATTTCAGTGTTATTGCAGCTATTATTATTATTATTATTATAAACTGTTCAGGTGGTATCTTGGGTGAGGTTATCTTTATTGCTTGAAATAAAGTCTCTTTTAAGTGTTACAGTTAATCTAGCTCATTAACTGAGACCACAATTACTTATATTTGATATCCCTATTCCAATTTATCAGAGTATTTGTTATGAAGGATAATGGTCACCCATTTTGTTGATTTCCCAATGTCACCAAATTAATTATTTTTAGTTTATCTAAATTTGTTTTTTAATAACCTCACCATTTTGACTTGGAAGAGTTCCTAGAATCTTTTTTGGAGTACTTAGGTTGTATCCAAATCTCATCTCTACCTTTGATAAACTTTGGATTCTAGAGCAAGTCATTTTATTGGCTTACACCCACATTTTCTCTTCTGTGAAGAAAGGCTTGACCTTGAGTACTATAACACAGGCTCTTCTTTCTCTGCTTCTACTTCTCCCTCTACCCCATCCGTTTTCCACACAGTAGGCAGAAGGGTCATTTAAAAATATAAATCAGATCCTGTCATTCCCCTGTTTAACACATTTCAAAAATTTCCCGATGCATTTAGAGTAAAATCCAAACTCCTCCCTGTAGCCTATAGGGGACTAGGTGAGCTGGCCTCTGCCTGTCTCTCCAGTCTGTTTTATTTGTTCAGTACCTCTTAGCCATACAGACCACTTAGTTTTTTTTTCATAGCATTTCACAGTTTGATTATATGTGTTTTTGTTTTGTTCATTTGTTACTTGTTTCCCCTACTAGACTAGATGCTCAATGAGGGCAGATAGTGTATTTTCATTCACTGATAAAACCTAATGCACAATGAAATGTATTAGACAGATACTCACATGGTTATTCTTAAATCCTCTGATTCTTACTACTTAGAGATACGTGTACAGCTTTTTCTTTCCCGTGGCAGCGTTTATCATGTCTTTCCTACCACTTGGGCATTCATATTAAAATGGATGTCTACTTATATTTTTTAATAATTTTTTGGTAAGTCTAAATTACAATGCCATATCATGGCATGTTAAGTCCCAGATATATTGGTTTCTGTTGCATTCTTTAGTTGACTTATTTTTAGAAGAGTTTTTAAAATGATTACAGAGAATTTCCAGTGATTTGTTTGAATGTGACTTTGTAGCCTTGTCCTCCCTGTATTATAAAGTGTGATTCTAGGCTGAGCTTATTTTAAATTTGTAGATATTATGTTTGTTGTGTTAGGTATGCCAGAAATGTACTCTTTTTGATAGTGTCACTATTGGTATCTATCATCTGAAATACAAGAATCTTTCTGAAAATTTAGCTTAATATTGTCACTGTGCTACCCAGAAACAGTAAATTATTCATTTTTTGGGTCAAGGCATCAAGACTGCTGTTTGGTCATTTACCTAGGGGCTTAATGAACTCAAGCATTTGCCCAAGGGGAGCCATTTAGTCCCCTGTCAGCACTTATGATCAAGCCTATGGTTAATCTCAGATGACGTGTGGTAGGAGAGGTTCATTCTTTTCTCTCTTCAGATTTAAGCTTAGGAAATTCACGCATTTTTTTGACCACTTTCCCTTTCACTTTTGTATTAGACAGTAACTGTGGGGCTGAAGCTCTAGGGAGGTATTTGGCTCTGTCTCCTGAAGTAGTTCCAGTGGTTGAACTATCTCTAGCAACTGAGCGCATTTCATTTAAAGCTCTTCAAAGCTGAGTAAATCTTAGCAGAACCCCATAGAAACCAGAGTATGTAATTCTTTTTTTAAGCCACCATATTGTTAAATAAAGAATTTGGGGTAAAGTATACTGCTTTAGTGGTCTTAATAATACTATTTAAAAAGGTCCTTTTACCATTATCATTGCAGTGATTTTGTGATGTGGTCCAAGGACTTTACTGGGAAGAAACCTGAATCCTGGGAGGTGCTTAGAGTAACAGGGAAAAGGCTTTGTAAGATGCAGTTCAGAGTCCCAAGGCTTTCCTCATCTGCAGCCTCTTTCTCGGCTTTGGAGGATTCGTAGTTTGTAACTTAAGCTTTAAGCTGACTTAGTTAGGCATGAGGTGGTCTGATGTTGTGCAAAGGGCATAGGTTTGAGGAGTCAGGAAGAGCTGCATAAAAATCTCTGCTCTGACATTTAATAATTATGAACTTGATTAAGGTACTTCACCTGAGTCCCAGTTCCTTATTTGTAAAACAATACCTACCTTATTGTGAGTATTAAATGAGATAATATACGTGAGATTTATTGTCATGTAGTAGGTTCTCAGTAAATTAATGTTCCTCCTCTGCATTAATATTCTGTATATTCTTTGGTGGTGGTGGGAATTCCCTGCATCCACAAATTCAGAAGTATCTAGCAAGGATCATTTTAGTCTTACTTGAAACTGTACCCCCAAGGATGTAAATGTGAAGAAGTGTGTAATAAAGTTGGCCAATTCATCTGTTTCTGATGAAATAAACAGGGGAGGATGGCATTTGGGTAATCAGAAAACTCTATCTTAAAATAATGAAAAATTACTTAAAATGATTACATTATAATATTTTGAAAGCTCAATGATGTTAAAGTTATCTTGTTATTGACCAGTACTTTTTTATACCTGTCTACAGGGAAGGAAGAATATGCAAGATGGGGCAAGTGATGGTGAAATTCCTAAATTTGATGGTGCTGGGTATGATAAGGATCTAGTGGAAGCACTTGAGAGAGACATTGTGTCCAGGAATCCTAGCATTCATTGGTAAGTCTTTTAAGTTCTTGAATTAAAGCAGCAGAGAAAACAAGTTATTGGTTGGCCTTGTGTGAATCTTTTCTTATTATCTATGACTATGATTTCATCATAATAAATGCATGTGTAAAATTGACAGGACAGTTCTTTCAAAATCTAACCAAGACATTTTACATGTTAACTTGATGTTGACATAAATGACAAAGGTTGTTAAGTGAATAACATATCCTAATTAATAACTGCAGTATGTTTTCACTGATCATTTTATGCAGTATTAATTAAAATAGTGTTCTTAATATAATTTCATAAATAAAAAACTAAAAAAATTAGTATTGACTGTATCTGGTATCCGTGAATAAACATGAAACTTTGCTGCTCTTGCAAAGGGATGACATAGCAGATCTGGAAGAAGCTAAGAAGTTGCTAAGGGAAGCTGTTGTCCTTCCAATGTGGATGCCTGACTTTTTCAAAGGGATTAGAAGGCCATGGAAGGTGAGCATTTATTAAAATAAAATAGGTATAAAAATGATGCTTGCGTGATCATGAATGACAGCATTGTGGTTTTTTTAATGTGTTTGTTAACCAAGTTAGTAAAGATTGGAGGAGGTTTTTGTACATCCTAAATACCTGGATTTGAATTTGTAGTTGAGATGTGTTGTCTCTCAGAGGAACAGAGTGTTAAAACTACAGTCTTTAGTTAAGTCACTCCCCTCAGGTTTGCCGGGTTAGAGATTAGCTTTAAGAATTTTCTAGATGTCTGTTTCTGTAAATAAGTTAAGAAGGAAATTAAATAGTAGATAGTCTTATAGAATTTGATCAAATAAACCTTTCTGAAAGTTGGCATATTTCTCACTAATTAATTGCTTTGATCACTTCATTTAGGCTTGATATTATTCTCAGACATGCCTTCCACTTTAGAGTAAAAAGCCTGCTTAGGACTAGTTCCTAAATCCATTGTTTTTATTTTAGCATATTAAAAAGCCCTTCTAACAATGGCTGCCTGGAAATTTTTTTTGGTCTTAGTCATAGGCAAAGGCTTCCTTTAATCTGATTGGTAGAGTGAAATAAAACCATGATTTTACTTTGCCCTTCTGAATTAGCTAGGAAGGCTGTTTCCCTTCTCAGTATCTCTTCCTCTTTTGACACACCTAAAAGTAAAGAGGAGGAGAGATTTTATATTTACACAAATAGCTTGGAATATTCATGGCATTTTGATTGTCTTCTACAACTTAAAAACTTTTATAGACTGGTATAGATTTACCTAATTTTGGTAACATTACCATCTTTATTTTAACTTTTAAAACAGTATTTAAAAGAGAGAGAAAAAAAGTCTTAAAATAGGTATTTAAAGGAGTTTTAAGACACTGAGCTTGGTAGGTATAACCTACCTCTATCATGATGAGCCCTGTAAGTCTTTATCGGGAAGGTGGTTTGCACATGTAGAAAGATCACCTTGGTCAGCAGTGTGAAGGATGGACTGGAGATGGGCATAGGTGGATATAGGTGAGGAATCTGATGAAGGAGGCTGTTGTAATAGTCGAGCTGAACAATGTATGTTTAAAATGTAAATGATAACATTATGACTGAGTGTTTATAGGGTGAGGGACAAGTTGTATGACTCCCAAATTCCAGGCTTGAAGGAGTGTGCAATTACTCCTGACACCAGCAACCCCAAATTGGACCAAACCTTACAGGTTGAAGGCACTTTTCCATGGGACTGTCCTCATTTCAGATGCCAAATGCAAACTTGGGCATCCCCAGGTCACCCTAACTACTGGTCAGCTGGCTGTAAATTTGGGGGTTCTTACTACCTCCCTTAGGTTTGGTAATTTTCTAGAATGACTCACAGAACTTAAGAAAATACTGTACTTAAAATTAGTTTTACCCTAGCAAAAGGAGGCAAATCAGAGCCAGCCAAAGGAAAAAATGCACAGGGCGAGATCTGTAAGGATGCTGAAAGTGAAGCGTCTGTTGTTTTCTGCCCGTGGAATCAGGATGCTTTGCCCTCCTAGCGCATGGATGTGTGACAATACATAGAGTATTGCCAACAGGGAAGCTCACTCAAGCTTCAGTGTCCAGGGTTTTTATTGGGGTTTCATTACAGAGTCATGATTGATTGAATCACTGTGCATGTGTCTCCGTCTCCAGTCTCCTTTCTCTCTCTCAGTCTAGTTGGTATCATATGACTCAAGGTCCAGCCCTCTAATCCCATGGTTGGTTTTTCTGGCAAGGCAGGCCACCATCTTGAATCATCCCATTAGCATAAACTCTATAGGGGCCCACCATGAGTCACCTCAGCATAAAATTTCACGGTTCAAATGAACAACAAAAACACTCCTGTTACTTTGGTAATTCCAAGGATTTCTAGTCTACTTCCTAGGAAGTGGGGAAAAAGACCAGCCAAATTCTTTATTAAACAGGGTGCACACTGTGAACTGATACTGGAAATTGAGAAGATGAGCAGGTTTAAATAGAAACAAAATATGTTTAGGTAAATACTCAGCAAGTAATTGGAAATAGAGGTCTGGAGCTTAGGATAGAGTTTGAATTTAAATTAAAATTGTAATAATATAGGTGTGGATGAGATTGTTCAAGGAGGTCTATAAAGGAAAAAGAGCAAGAAGCTTGGAATTGCTTTGAGAATGTAGAGGGCAGGGGAGGAGGAAACCTGGAAGGCACTGAAGAGAGTCATGAGTAGGAGGAGCAGCAGGGGAGAACAGTGTCTTAGAACCTAGGGCAAAAGCATTTCTGGAAGAAGGGAATGAACATCAGGTCAGGGGTCAGGGAGAAGGAAAGAAGATATAAGTTGAAAAGTGAGCATTGGATTAGTAAATTAGGTCATTTTAGTGAATTAGTGGAGACAGAAGTGAGATTGTAGCTCATAAAAAATAGTAAGTATGAACCATTTCTTTAAGAAGGTTGGCTGAGAAGGGAGGAAGTGGATAGTATCTAGAGGATTTGTAGGGTCAAGCGAAGGATTTTTTTTTAAACAGGACAGATTTAAGTATGTTTATATACTGAGGGAAGGAGCCAGTACAGAAGGAGAGAGGAAATAGAGGAGATAATTGAAAGAGTAATGTCACGAGGAGCTGAAATTTATAAATACTGTGTGATTTTATCTATGTACAGATGCCAGTGTTGGAAATTAACTCATATTAGAGGTGGCCACATGAAAGACATTACAGGAGCTGAGAGGGCCTTCAAAGGGGACATTAGAGAAAGAATGAATTTTGCTATAGCTGTGCTTATACCATTAGTTGTTTTTACAGTTTTCAAAATATCCATCTCATTCACAGTTATAAGCTCCTTGGAAAGCAAAAAAAAATTTATAAAAGTAGTGTTTCAAATCCTCTTTCTGGGTGTCAGAATTCTATAGCTAGTGTTAACCTTAAAAATAAAGCTGTCAGTTATTTTATCAGCAAAAAATGGGTTTATTTGGGAATAGCAGAGAATTGCAATTTGGGACACGCAAGCTATGGCAGAACCATAGGCAAGTCTCAGGAACAAAGGAGAAGAACACTTCTTTATAGAGAAAAGGGGAAATTGGGAGGGCTGTAATAAAGAAAAAGTCTACTGGAATAAAGTGTGAGGTTCAAGTGTAGTGGTTTTTCATTGGCTGGGTTTTGACACTCTCTCATTGTTGCCAGGGCAGGAGAAAAACCTTTCTTCCTCCTGCTGGGGTAGTGAAGTAGCTAATGTAGAATAGACTTGCAAGGCTGGTCTCTTCCAGTTGGGTCTGCAATTGACTAAGAGTTGTAGGGCATGAGAGCTCCCCCTTCTGGCCTCGCAGCTCTATTTTAAAGGAGTTTTCCTTTCATTAATTTTCACACTAGAAAAGGGTTTAGACAGTTTCTGAATTTGTGAAACTTTATGTGTGCATAGTTTTCAAAGTTTAAATCCCCAGAAGCTTATTAAACTAAATTAATAAATGGGACAGAATTCTTTTAAAGATCACCAACTAATACACACACACACACAACGTGTAGTATTAACTTTGTATTTGAACTCCCACTGGAAGAAGAAAATACTGAGTATTTGAATATCTGGTAGTCTTCAACACTAGAGGATTGGTGTTTCTTGAAGAACTTTTACTCCTTATTGACTTATTTTTACAGAAGAGTTTTTTTGTTTTCAAAGTGAGAAGTAACTAAAATTTAGTTTTTAGTCTATATTTAGTGGCTCTTTCATCAGTAACACTATTTTATATAAACTATTAATTGTGAAGCACATTAAGCTGATAACATGCTAGCTAAATTGATTACGCTTGAATTGCCACTGGATTTTTAGTTACCTTAGTAACTAATAAGTGGATTTCTACTTTTGATTAAAAACTGTGTATTATGTGTTGTGGAAGACAGGTTTTGTCCCTTAGGAGGGTAAGGGATATATAGTTCTACGAGATGTGGTAGAAAATGTCTGACTTTCATTATGTTTAAGCAGAGCAGTCACTCTTAAGCCATGCTCAAAACTGTACATATTTATCTTCCAGGTTTAAGAAAATTGGGTAGGTTCTTTCTCAATGTATTAGAAGATTTCTTATTGTCTGGGCCTTTTGTTAGCCCATCTCTAAGTACCTCTGATTTGAGATGTTTTGTGAAATCAGTCATTTTTTTAAATCTGTGAAATGATACTATGTCAAATACACCGTGATTTTGCTGTGACAGTTGAGCTTATCTTTTGATGGGAAAATTTTTATGTACATCAATAGCTGATGATATTTTATAAGAATGCATTTTAATCTGATAAAACATTTAATACAGCTTTTGAAATTTCAGGGTGTACTGATGGTTGGACCCCCAGGCACTGGTAAGACTATGCTAGCTAAAGCTGTTGCCACTGAATGTGGCACAACATTCTTCAACGTTTCCTCTTCTACACTGACATCTAAATATAGAGGTGAATCTGAGAAGTTAGTCCGTCTGTTGTTTGAAATGGTAAGTGAGGATATATGCAGATTTCAAAGTACTGTTTGTGTAGGCAGATGATACCCCTTTTACATCCATTCACTTAGGGATCTGTTTTTAAAAGGGCAAATGGAGTTGTAGTTGAACAGTTCATCCTGACACATGAGTAAGGTATGGGATGGTGGATTTTGTGGAGTAGTTGATGTGTCTTCAGTGTTTCTTCCTCTCTGAGGTAAGGGAAGGCCCTTTGGCATCCTATCCAGTGAGGGTGGAAGACACTTTGGAAATGTGTGTGGTGTGATATTTCTGGATTTCTAATGAGCTGGTTGAGCAGAGTATATTTTAGTATATGTTTTAAAAATTAGAAATCAATCTATCATTAAAGTTTGTTCTTTTTTCATAAGGTACTTGCAGTAGCTATTTAAGAATATATATTGGAAGATAGAGATGGATGATTTATCTTTAAAAAGATTTATATTATGGAAATTTCCAAACAAAAAAGTAGAAATAATAGTACTATGAATCCCCATGTATCTGTCACCCACCTTCACCAACCATCTTTTATTTTTAGAAATTTCCATTTTCTGATGTAAATGATTTAATCTCTGTCAGTAGCCAAATGGTGGCAAGTGAGAAATTTCTGCTCTTTTTTTAACCATTGTTTTAGGAGGAGGAAATGGCATTAAAAAATTCAGATTGTTTTATGAGCTCATTGAATGGTTTCTTTAAAATGTTTTTTACAAAGGCTAGATTTTATGCGCCCACCACCATCTTCATCGATGAGATAGATTCTATCTGTAGTCGAAGAGGAACCTCTGATGAACATGAGGCAAGTCGCAGAGTCAAGTCTGAACTACTCATTCAGATGGATGGTAATTGATATTTAATTACTGTCCCCAAACTGTTGTATTTCCTTTTTGAATTTTGGGTAGATTCATATTGTGGAAATTCTCAGTGAATGGACTCGAAGGCAGCCTGAATTTATTTGTAATCATTTGTTCATCCACCCACTTGTTCAGTTTGTTCATGCACTCAGATAGCATTTACCGCATACGTGTTATGAATCACATGCCATTTCAGGTTCTGAGGTTACAAAGAAAAGGAATGTCATGGCTGGTAAGGACTTTACTAGGACTGCAGAGCTTCCAGAGATGTGGTCCGGGGCCCCAGGGATCTTTCAGGCCCTCTTAAAAGGTCTGCGAAGGCTAAACCATTTTCATGATAATATCAAGACATTATTTGCCCTTTTTCGCTCTCATTCTCTCACAAGAATACAGTGGAGTGTTTCAGAGGCTGCAAGACATTTGGGATGTCATCATAGATGGAAAGCAGCAGCAGATAAGAGAACCCAGCTGTTCTCTGTTGAGTCACACATTAAAGAGATTTACAAAAATGTAGGAAAATGCCACTCTTCTTACTAAATTTTTTTTGGTTTTGAAAATCAGTTATTTTTCATAAAATGTTATTTATATTAACAAATACTAGAATTATTGTTACTTTAAAATGAATTAATATTTTAAAAAATTCTCAGTTTTAATTTCTAATGGTAAATATTGATAGATGTATTCCACACACACAAAAGCTCTTTGGAGCTCAGTAATTTTTTAAGAGTATAGACAACATATCATGAAACCAAAAAGTAGAACCACTGATCTAGTTGGGAAGCAGGCAACTTAACAATACATTTTAAATTGTGTGGTAGAACTAAACTCTGGGTGTGGTGAAGACACAGTAGGAGAGGTACCACCCAGACTGAGGGAGTCATGGAAGGGAACAGCCAAGTTGGGCTTTGAAGCTTTGGTAGAAGTTATCCAAAGAAGTGGCAATGAAGGAAGAGAGTGATGGGCCAGAGCTGCCTTCAGAGGTTTATTATTCTGGTAGTTGCGTGGCAAATGTGAAATGTGTTAAAACAAAATACCCAGAATGTGTTGTTTCAAAACAGCTATGGTTCTAGAGCAACCGTGGATACTTACTGAATCCTTACAGTGTGTGTTATGTAGTGCCAGGCACCGTAAGGATGCATAAAGCAGTGTAGTATATGAGTCCCTGCCCTCCCTGAGTTTATCATTTTAATTCCTGCTGAAGTATATTTTGGGGGAGGGATCTAGAGGAGAAATACATTAGATGTTTTAAAAATATCACTGAATATAAATTTAGTCAGCTGAATTTCATCAAGGGGTGTTTGTGACTACTGTTGGGGATTATTAGTTGCATAGCTTGATTCTTTGTGATAATGATTGAAACAGGAGTTTGGTAATAATTTATTAAGAAAATACCATATTGAACTGGGTTGCTTTAAATTCACTACTTTGTTATGCCAGGCCACAACTAGAAACTCTTAGTAATAAAGTTTGTGAGTTTTGTTTTGCTTGTTTGTTTGTTTTTACTGCACATTTTCCAAAGTTTCCATTGTGTAACCTGAAACTTTTTATTCTAAAACTTTAATTCTGAAAAAGTAGACTCAAGGTATATATGTTTGGTTTGGTATAAAAAGAAATGATATTTTCAGTAGTGATGATTATTAGGTTCATTCTCAGATTTTTTGTTTTTTCCAAGTCACTTAGAAGTTTGAAGGATAAAATTATTGCAGTATATCCTGCCATATTATGATTGCTTGCTAGTACATTAGCAAATGTGAACCTTCTTCTGTTCTTCCTTCTTGAGAAAATAAATTAGACTAACAACTAAAATAAAAATTTTCTGAGGGACTTCATGATTTAAAAAAGGAGTAAAACAGCGTAATCTCCCACGCCTTTTCAGAGCAATTATACACTCATTTTCTTATTAAAAAAATGGTTTTTCTTACTGGATTAGAATCCTGTAATAGATTATATGAATTCTATTGCCTCCTTGTTTTATAGTTACCTGTTGGTGTGTCTGGTTCTGCCACCATACAGAGGTCAGAAGGACTGCATTATTTCCGTCATTGAGCCTATGACAAAACCTCTGGCTGATGCTTAGAGACGTTAGTTGAATGAGAGAATAAAGGACTTTAAGGAAAATGCCTTCTTTTCCCCTAATTGTGTATAGGAGTTGGAGGAGCTTTAGAGAATGATGATCCTTCCAAGATGGTTATGGTATTGGCTGCTACTAATTTCCCATGGGACATTGATGAAGCTTTGAGAAGGAGATTAGAAAAAAGGATATATATACCTCTCCCAACAGGTATGATGCCTTCCTTTTACTATATTTTTCTTTTTTTTTCTTCCTGTTACGTTTTTCTATTTCTTTAAGTCTTTAGTCGTTTGGCATTCTGCTTAAAGTTTATAACCTCACAAAACCAATTTGTAATAGATGGAAAGAAAGGCCACAGTAGTACTCCGTTGAAGTTCCTTACATTTCAGAGCAGTTCTTATATTCAGAGCAGTATTTTTTTTTTTTTTAAGATTTTATTTATTTATTTGACAGAGAGAGACACGGCGAGAGAGGGAACACAAGTAGGGGAGAGAGAGAGAAGCAAACTTCCTGATGAAGGGAGCCCGATGTGGGGCTTGATCCCATGACCCTGGGATCATGACCTCAGCCGAAGGCAGATGCTTAATGACTGAGCCACCCAGGTGCCCTGAGAGCAGTATTCATGTTAATAAATTTGATAGGATATCTAAAGCTTTACTTTTAAATTTAAAGTCCTCATTAAATCTTAAGTGATTGAAAATAAAGTTCTCTTGGGATTTTCTTAAAAATATGCTGCTTTGAAAAATATAACTTCATCCTATTGATGACTTGAAATTTTCAGAAGTGAATTTTTTTCTTTTTATACTGAGATAAAATTTACATGGAATGAAATGTATAAATCTTTAAGTGTGTAATTCGTGAGTTTTGTCAAATGAATATTCCTGTTTAATCAATACCCTACTCAAGATGTAGGATATTTCTGTCACCCCATGAAGTTTCTATGTGCCCTCTACCAATTAATTCAAACCCTAAATAGGTATTAACCTTTTCTGATTTTTATCACCATAGATTAGTTTTACTTATTATTAAACTTCATATAAATGGAATCATAACATGTGTACTCTTGTGTGTCTGTTACTGTCACTCAACATAATGTTTTGAGATTCATCCATGTGGTTACATGTATTGGTATTTTATTCTTGAAATGATTATACCACAATTTATTCCTTTTTGATGGACATTGGAGTTATTTCTAGTTTGGGGCTATTATGAATGAAGCTATAAATATTCTTGTACAGATCTTTTTATGGATGAATGTTTTTGCTTCTTTTCAGTAATATAGCAGAATAAAATAGGTGGGTCCTAGGGTAGATATGTATATATTTAACTTTATAATACTCAAACTGTTTTCCTAAGTGGTTGTACCATTTTACACTTACACCATCAATGAATGAAAAGTCCAGTATTTTCATATCCTTGCCAACATTTGGTATGGTCAGTATTTTAATCTTAGTCATCCTACTAAATTGTATCTCTCTAATGACTAATTATGTGGAGTGCCTTTTTTGTGTACCTCTTGGTCATTGGTATATCTTTTGTGCAGTGTCTTTTCAAGTCCTTTGCTCAGTTTTTAATTAGTTTATTGTTGTTTTATTAATGCTATGTAGTTCTTCATCAGATATGCATTGTGAATATTTTCCTCCAGTTTGGTTTGCCTTTCAATTTTCTTTATGGTGTCTATTGATAAGAAGTTTTAATTTTGATGATGTTCTCTTGTCAAGTTTTTCTCTTACGGATAGCACTTTTTTTGTCATAGGAGATCTTTGCTTACCCCGAAGAGCAAAGGTTTTCTCCTATTTTTCTTTTAGAAACTTTAGTTAAATCTATGATCCATCTTGAAGTATTTTTTGTATATAGTGTCAGAGATTGAATTTCACTTTTTTTTTATATATATGTCGAGTTGTTTTAGCACTACTTGTTAAAAGGAGTTTTCTTTTTCCATTGAGTTATTTTGACACCTTTGTTGAAAATTGTTTTGCTACGTATGTGTGGGTTCTAGTTCTCAGTTCTTTGTTCTGTTCCATTGATTTAAAAATAAGTATAGGGCTATCTAGTTAGGTTATCTATTTTTTCTTTTTTTTTTAAAGATTTATTTATTTATTTTAGAGAGAGAGCAGGGGGTGGGAAGGGCAGAGGGAGAGAGAAACTCCAAGGAGACTCCCTGCTGAGTGCAGAGCCTGATGTGCGGCTCAATTTCACGACCCTGAGATCAGGACCTGAGCCAAAACCAAGAGTCGGATACTTAACCAACTGCACCAGCCAGGTGCCCCTCTATTTTTTCTTGAGTAAGCTTTGGTAGCTTGTCTTTCAAAGAATTTGTCCATTTCTTCTAAATTGTCAAATTGGGATTTGACCTAATACAAACATACAAGCTGACTAAAGGGTTTATGTGAGGCTCTTGATTTCATGTCTGGTTCTGGAGCCTGAAGTCAATAGTGAGGGCAGTCGGGAAGAGAAGATGAAGTGGTGGAAACAAGGACAAAGTATAACCTGTGTGGATGAACTGGAACCTCAGGAGGATAGACTGGAACCCATGTTGGGCTCTCATTGCTTCTGAGACTTCCAACTTTGATGATTGGGGTGTCCTATTGTAACAGTACTAAATATATACCTGGCTAAGGAGTCAAAAAAGCTGAAGGAGGAAATCTGGCAGGAGCTGCTCCATACTAGTAGGGTGAGTCAGAAGATAAGTGACAGTATGCTTGAACTGCAAATGCACTTCACGCCCTGAACCAACTTTCTTTCAGATTTCACCCATAATGACTCATGTGGTCCACACTGAACCAGAGCTATGCAATGTAAATCCTGGGAAATGAAATTACAGCTTTGCTTAAGTTAACATAATACAAATCTACACACCTTACTTTCTTCTTGTCTGTAGAATCTACAGTAATGGCTCAGTTTTCATTCCTAAAATTGGTCATTTGTGTTTTATCTCCATTGTTCTTGATCATCTTGCTAGAGATTTATCAATATTATTAATCTTTTCAAAAACCTAATTTTTTGCTTTGTAATTTTTCTGTTGCCTATTTCAGTGACTTTTTTCCTCTTATTTTTATTATTTCTCCATTATACTTTGAGTTTAATCTTCTTTTTCTGAAGTAAGAAACTTATACTATTGGTTTTAAACCTTTTTTTAAATATAAATATTTAAAGCTGTAAATTTCTCTTTATGCACTGCTTTGGCTTTATCCCACCAATTTTGCTATAGCATATTTTCTTTGCTATTCATTTCTAATTTTCCTTTTTTTTATTTCTAACTTAATTCCACTGTAGTCAGGGACTACTCTGTAGAATGTCAATTTTTAAATTTTATTGAATTTATGGTTCAGCATATTCTTTCTTGGTGAATGTTTATTCTGTACTTGTTGATGATAATATTCTATAATTGTTGGTCATATCAAGTTAGTGTGATAATATTGTTCAAGTCTTATAGATCCTTACTGATTTTTTTACTCTGGTTTTTCTACCAATTACTTAGAATGGGTTGTTAAACTCTTCAGATATTATTGTGAATTTGTTTATTGTTTGCTTTAATTCCGTCAATTTTTGCTTTATGCATTTTGAAGTTCTATCATTAGGTACATAAACAGTTATAATTGGTATATCTTCTTTGTTCTTCTACCATTATGAAATGTCTCTACTTAGACCCTTTGACTTGATGTGTACTTTGATAATAATACAGCCTCATGATCTTTCTTTTGCTTATTGTTTGCATGATATATCTGCTTTCTTCCTTTAGTTTTCACCCTGTTCTTATATTTGCAATGCAGTTCTTGTAGACAACATATAGTTGGGTCTGGCTATTTAGCCACTTTATTTCTGGTTTTTAATTGGAGTATTTAGTCCATTTAAATATAATTAATCATTGATATGGCTGTGTTTAAGTATGCCATCTTGCGATTTTCCCTTTTGTTTCTCTGTACCTCTTTTCCTAATTGCTTTTGATAATTGACTATTTTTTAGTATCCACTTTCATTCCTTTATTGGATTTTTACCTATACCTGTTTTTTTTAGCAGTTAATCTAGGGATTACAATATACACCTGTAACTTTTCACAGTTGACTTTGAGCTAATATTGTACCATTTCATGTAAAATATAAGAACTGTTTGCCTCCCCCGCCCCCAGCCTTTGTGCTATTTTGTCATGTATTTTATACCTACATTCATTATAGATCCCACAGTATAATGAAATTTAATAGTTAGTTTAAACTTCAATTAAGAGGAGCACAAAAAATAGTGTTTTCTATTTGCCTACATACTTAACACCCCCACTGCTCTGCTTTTCTATTTTAAGGTCCACATTTCCATCTGGGTTCATCTCCCATTTTCTAGAAAACTTCCTTTAATATTTCTTCTAGTTAAGGTCTGTCAGCATCCAGTTCAGTTTTTGTTACCAGACATGTCTTTCGTTCACCCTTATTTCTGAAGGATATTTTTAATTGATAAATAATTCTGGGTTGGAAAAAGTTTTTTGTTTTGTTTTTTCTTTCATTACTTATAAAGATAGTCATTTTGTCATCTTCTGGCCTCCACTGGTTTCTGATGTGAGGTCCGCTGTCATTCACACCATTGTATGTAATGTATATTTTCTCTTCTGGCTATTGTTTTTTTAAACCAACTTTATTGAATAATGATTTATCTATAATAAACTTTATCCACTTAAAATTTGATGATTTTGACAATTGTATACAGCCCTGAAACCATACCACAGTCAGGATGTAGAACATATCTTTCATTCTGAGATGATTTCTTGTGTCCCTTTGCAGCCCATTCTCCTCTCTCCCCAACACCTTCTACCTCGGGCAACCATTGATCTGATCTTTGCCGCCATAGATTATTTTGAATTTCACAGGTAGGATCATACAGTATGAATTGTTTTGGGACTGTCTTCTTTCATTCAGCATAATTATTTTGAGATTTATTAATGTTACTATTTTTTTTTACTGGTGGGTACGATTTCATTATATGGCCATATTACAGATTATTTATCCATTCTCTTATTGATGGATATTTAGGTGGTTTCTGTTTTGGAACTGTTGTAAATAAAGCTGCTGTCAACATTCATGTTCAATTCTTTGTGTGAACATATGTTTTCAATTCTCTTGGATAAATACCTAGGAGTGAAATAACTGGGTCATGTGATAGTATATGTTTATAGAAAGCAGGTTGGAATTTTCTTGAGTGGTTGTCCTCTATGGTTTTTTTTTTTTAGGCAGGGAGGGGCAGAGGGAGAAGGAGACAGAATCATAAACAGCTATTGGGGGAAAGACATGCTTTGTGGTACAAAGGTAGGAATTTAGCTTTCTTTGAAAGAGTGGAGAAGAAAATAGATTTGGCTGACTGAAAGGCTTTTTTCTAAACTTCTTTTCCCTTATGAAAACGTTATATCCATTATAGGTAATCATTTTTGGGTGCTTCTCTTTGCTCATTATTAGTCTGAAGGTGTGTACCTTGTGACCGTAGAACTTGAGAAATTGCTTTCTCCTGAAGTGTATCCAAACAGGTAATCATAATTAGAACTCCACTCTTTCTCTATTAGTTCAGTAGGTGTTTATCTAGCTCTTTGTTGTTAGACATTTATTATTATTGCAGAACTCAGATCTCATGACCCTGAGATCATGACCTAAACTGAAATCAAGAGTTGGATGCTTAACTGACTGAGCCACCCAGGCTCCCCTCTTAACGGTTGTTACGATATTCTGTTTATCTTTTTGCTTTCAGCAATTTTACTATGATGTACTCTGTGGAGTTTTCCTTTTATTTATCCTGCATATATGTTGGGCTTTGGTATTGTTGCACAGGTCACTGGGACTCCATTACATTTTTTTTTCAGTCTTTTTTTTTAATTCTTCAGGTTGGATAATTTCTGTTCATTTATCTTCATGTTCATTGACACTTTCTTCTGCCATTGCTAATCTTTTTTTTTTTTAAAGATTTTATTTATTTATTTGAGAGAGAGAATGAAAGAGAGAGAGAGCACAAGAGGGGGGAGGGTCAGAGGGAGAAGCAGACTCCCTGCTGAGCAGGGAGCCCGATGCGGGACTCGATCCTGGGACTTCAGGATCATGACCTGAGCCGAAGGCAGTCGCTTAACCAACTGAGCCACCCAGGCGCCCCGCCCCCATTGCTAATCTTTTAATCTCATCCAGTGAATTTTTCATTTCAAATGTATTTTTCAAATCTAGCATTTCCATTTGGTTATTTATTATAGTTTCCATTGCTTTGCTGGGATTCCCCAGATCTTAATCCATTTAGTCTATCCTTTTTCCTGTAATTCTTTGAGATTTTTCCCTTCAAAAGGTGGAGCTTAGTTCCCCTCCCCCTGACAATGTACTGGACTTAGTGATTTGTTTCTAAGGAATAGAATATGGGAGAATGATGCTATAAGTGACTTCTGAGGCTAAATCATAAAAAGGATAGTTTCTGCCTAGCTCTCCCTCTCTCAGATTATATGCTTTTGGGGAAGCCAGCTGCCACACCACGAGGACAAATAGCCTAGGGAGAAGCCCGCATGGGAAGAAACTAAAGTCTCCCACCAACAGCCAGAACTAGCTTACCTGTTATGTGAGTTGGTCTTTGGATGACTATAGGCCTGGCCTGTACATTGACTAAGATTTCATGACAGACCCTGCATTAGTCAGGGTTCTCCAGAGAAACAGAACCAATAGAACATGTATATAGGGACAAATTTATTTTAATAAATTAACTCATGGAATTACAGAGACTGGGAAGTCTAAAATCTGCAGGGTAGGCTGGCAGGCTGGAGACCCAGGGAGGAGTTGATGTCACAATGCAAGTCTGAGGGCCCTCTTTGGGCAGAATTCCCTCTTGCTCTGGGCAGGTTTGGCTTTCGTTCTGCTTCGGCCTCCAGCTGATTTGGATGAGGCCTTCCACATTATGGAGAGCTGTCTGCTTTACTGAGTCCACCAATTTAAATATTAATCTCATACAAAAACATCCTCATAGAAACATCTAGAATAATGTTTGACCAAATATCTGGCCAAGTTCACAAAATTAGCTATCGTAGACAAAAAAAAAAAGACTAAAAGAAAAAGTGAGAGCTTTTTAGCTAAGTTTCTCCCAAATTCCTGATGCACAGTAACTGTGAAGATAATAAATTGTTATTTTAAGCCAGTAAACTTTAGTATAATTTTTTATTCAGAAATAGATAATTGATATACTACTTTATAGTTTTTGTCAGCCCATTCTTACATCTGGAACATCAGTTTCTAGAATTGGCTACTTTTTAATTTTCTTAATTGTGGGTCACATTTTTCTGTTTCTTCACATGTCCAGTAATTTCTATTATATGCTCTACATTATAGGGTGTCTGGATTATGTTTTCCTTTGAAGGGCATTGAATTTTGTTCTGGCAGGCACTCATATTCTTGGCAGAACTTAAGAAAATACTACAGTTATTTGCTGTCTGTTGGCTAATGCATGAAAACAGTTGCCTCTTATCTCTTGTTTTATATTTGTTTACCATAGAAAGACAAGTCTGGTACCAGTTTTTTCATGATGGCCAGAAGTGGAAGCCTCACCTGTGGCTTTTTTTTTTTTTTTAAGATTTTATTTATTTATTTGACAGAGCACAAGCAGGGAGAGTGGCAGAGGGAGAAGGAGAGCAGATGCTCAACTGACTGAGCCACCCAGGCACCTGAAACTTAATTTTTTATAACATATTCCTTACTCACTTTCTTGACTAGATCTCAAGACTCTATTATGTAATTAATTGGTAGATTTCTAGCTCATAGTTTCTGACTTATATTGTCTTTCCATTAATACTAACAATCTCGTTACTTGAAAAATGTTCTTTTTCTTAAAACAGTGCTTAAATTACTTGTTGAACTTAAAATAATAATAAACTTACTTAAAGCAGTAATGAAAGTGATTCAATTTAGAAGCTGTAAGCCACCCTGGAATATTCCACCTCCCAGAAGCAGCTCCTCAGTTCCTGGCTTGCTCTCATATTAGCCACATGAAGGTTTGAAATTTGAGTGGTTTGTTATCACTTCTGATTTAATGTTTCTTTCCTTTCTCTTTTTTCCCTCTTTTCTCCTCCTTGTTTTCTAAGCCAAATATCTGTGTGCTATCTAGTGTATTTTTATGAAATGGGTTTTAATTTTACTACTGTGTACAATGATTATAAATACGAAATTAATACTAATGGGGGAAAAAAGAAGTTTTACTACTTGAACTGACATCATTTAAACTTTGGTACTTTGAACTTTAATTCACCGTAATAGGGAGGAAAAAATGCAACTGGAAAAATAGTCGATGATAGCAATTTTATAAACTGCTGAGGAGAGCTTAGCTATTGGGGGAAAGACATGCTTTGTGTGGTACAAAGGTAGGAATTTAGCTTTCTTTGAAAGAGTGGAGAAGAAAATAGATTTGGCTGACTGAAAGGCTTTCTTCTAAACTTCTTTTCCCTTATGAAAATGTTATGTCCATTATAGGTAATCACTTTTGGGTGCTTCTCTTTGCTCATTATTAGTCTGAAGGTGTGTACCTTGTGACTGTAGAACTTGAGAAATTGCTTTCTCCTGAAGTGTATCCAAACAGGTAATCATAATTAGAACTCCACTCTTTCTCTATTAGTTCAGTAGGTGTTTATCTAGCTCTTTGCTGTTAGACATTTATTAGGTACTGTGGGAATAAAAACAATGTACAAGCCTTGTCCTTAGAGAACTCACGATGCAGTTAGTTGGAAGGTAGCCATACACTTAACCTAACTGTAGGGAAAACAGTGTAACATGATATTAGTGTTTTCCATGGTACTTTTTCTTTTCAAGTTTTTTTATTTAAAATTCCAGTTAGTTTATTCCAGTCCAGTGTAAATTCCAGTACAGTGTAATATTAGTTTCAGGTGTATAACATAGTGATTCAACACTTACATACAACACCTGGTGCTCATCACGACAAATGCACTCCTTAATCCCTGTCACCTATTTAATCCCCACCCCCACCTCCGCCTCCGCTCTGGTCCATGGTACCTTGGAGTGGAGAATGAGGAATAATAAATTCTGGTCAAAGTGCTTTGGGGAGACTTCATGGAGGAAATTACGTTTTCACTAATTTTCATAGAGAAAAACAAAGGTGTGGTTGCTTGAAAATGAATAGACAGGTAGCTCTTGTAGCTGGAGCATCTGGTAGGATAGAAGGGTCTGGGATAGACAAAACAATAACATGTGGAAAGACGAGAGACCTGAAAGAAAGATTTATAAATCTAGGGTAAAATTAGTGGAAAGAAAGATTATGTGAAAGTAAAAAATAGTTGAAGGACTAAAATTTTATGAAAAAAGCAACCCACAAAAATAAATTTTTAGTTGGAAAAGGAAAGATGTATAAAAATGAGAGTAGATAAAACTAAAGGCACCCCCGAGGCCTCAGCTGGAGCTTGTCTTTCTGGAGCACTTCCTTTTTACCCTGTGGCCATTCCCTGTGGCCTGGGCTGCTTCAGGCATAGTGGGTTTTAAGATAGTCAGATTTCATACATAGGTAACTCAGGGCTCCAGATGTTCCACTGGAAAAAGGTAGTAGGGGCATCGCTTTTTATAACCTAGCCTTAGAGGTCATATAGTGTCACTTCTGCTGTACCCTGGGTTGAAGCATTTACAGCCCCATTCGTTTTCAAGTTAGACTACCTCTGGGTGGGAGAGTGGCAAGACCACATTGTAGGAGCATGTGTGGGATGAGACTATTGCGGCCATCCTGGTGAATACAATCTGCCATAGTTCACAAAAGGCAAAACAACAGGCAGAGCTACAGCTCGGCCTTACACTAAGTCTCTTCTTCCTTTGTGCATCTAAATTATAGCAGCAAGCGCCTGGTCAGCTTAATCAACTCCTTTTTCAGCCCCTTTCATTTAACTGTATTTTGCTTTTAGAATAACCTCCCTAAATCACTGAAATGTCATAGAGTCTCTTAGACTCTGAGTCTAACTTCCTATCACATCAGGGTCAGAGTGCTTTTTGGTTCATACCTTATCTGTCTTAATTGTGTCTATTTCCATTTCTTAGTCCTCCTTTGTACTTTCCTACTTACCTTTCCCCCCCTCCCACAACTCTGGTATGCTCATGCTTCTTCTTACTTCTATGTCATTATTTATGGTACTCCCATTTCCCAGATTGTTCTCTCTCTTTGCCTCTATTTAAATTTTATTGGGGCCCCTGGCTGGCTTAGTTTGTGTAGCATGTGACTCTTGATTGTGGGGTTGTGAGTTTGAGCCCCATGTTGGGCATGGAGCTTACTTAAGAAGAAATTTCAAGAACAAAAAATCCAGTGGGGTGCCTGCCTGGCTCAGTCAGAAGAGGATATGACTCTTGATCTTGGGGTTGTGAGTTTGAGCCCCACGTTGGGTGTAGAGATTACTTAAATAAATAAAACTTTTAAGAAAAGTTTATTGATTTTTTTCAAAGTTGACATTAAAGCATACTAATTCTATGAAGGTTTTTTTGGCCTGGCCTATCTCCCTTGTGTAGAATTTACTTCTCTGGGTTATCTGTGTCTCAGATGGTCCTTAATAGAAGGGATCTGGGTTTTCTATGTCTCTCTCTAATCTCGTTTGTTGACTAGCCAATGGTGGTGGTGGTGCGGGGGAAACAATGAACATTTTTTGAGTGCTGACTGTGGGCCAGGCTTTACATGTATTAACTTATTTAACCCTCACAACAGTCTTCTGCAGTAGATTCTGTTCTTATCTTTATTTGACATGTGAGGAAACTGAGGCACTGAGGGGTTAAGTATCCCACCCAGTGAGGCAGAGCAGGGCTGTGAGCCCAGACAGTCTGGCCCCAGAGCACATACTTGCTGTCTTCTGCACTGGACTGCCAAGTTTGCTTAAGAAGAATTGTTAGTATAAGAAGTGTATGATCCTTTTAACGATGTTTATTTAAATTTAGAATGTGTACTGACTTGGTTATGTGGCATTCGCAGTTCTTTATTATTAACATAATAATTTCTGGTTAAATCCTTCTACAATATCATTCAGTTTTATACAATTGATAAATCCTACTTGGAATCTTCTAACAAATCACTGATACAACCAGAATTAAAAGTTATTTTCCCCAAATTATAGTTACTAGGGAAAAAGATGCTTCCTACTATGCAGGCCTTACCTTTGAGCAGGCTTATGCCCCAAAGTTCATTTAAGGTGACTGACTGGAACTTTGTTTCTGTGGGATAATACATTATATTAAACTTGGTGTTTTGAGTTCTTAGGGCAGCCTGCAGTAACACATTTTGATTTATAAATATAGTGATACTCTAACTTTAGGACTAAGAGAGCAAAGTGATATTTGTCCACTAACATTGACCTGCTATGCGTGGAGCACTATGAAATCACACTTAGGTTAAAGTCGGAGTTCTTACTGAGGCATCAGGAGCACAACCACTTTCTGTAGCAGCAAACCTAGGGGTTTCCTGCCCTTCCCTCTTTTTTCCCACTCCCCTCTTGCTGACCATCTGAGTGCAGGACTTCTTTGCCTCTATACCATAGTGAACTGTAAGGTGGGCCTATTGGCTGGGGATAATGCCTGCTTACTTCTCTTTCACTGTGGCTACTCTTTGCATTGCTTTGCTTTGTCTTACTTTTTGTGTGTGATTGAGAAATATAACTCATTATAGAACTAAATTGTATTAAAATTTAGTTCAGTCCATCCAATAATTGGCAAACAACCATGTAACTACTTTCTAGGACAAGAAATGGAGCATTATCAGACCTCAGAAGCTCCCGGTATATTCTTTCCCTAGCATACCTCCCCCTGGTGGTAATCACTGTTATTCCTTTTATGGAAATAATTTATTTTTATCTTAAAATTTTCTCACCTAATAATGTATCCCTAAACAAAGTTTTATATTTTTTTAAAACTTAAATTGAATCATACTAATTATGTTTATTTGTATTTTGCTTCTTTTGTTCAAGTACATTTTTAAGATTCATCCATATTATGGTATCTAGATGCTGTGCATTTTTGTTGCTGTATAGCATTCCATTGTATTAGTCAGCTAGGGCTGCCATTACAGAGTAGCACGGACTGGGTGGCTTAAACAACAGAAATTTATTTTCTCAGTCTAGAAGTCCAAGATCGAGCAAGGTGTTGTTTCATTCTGGGGCCTCTTTCCTTGGCTTATAGGTAGCCATTAGATAGCCATTTTCTTCCAGTGTCTTTATGTAGTCTTCCACCATGTATGTCCTAATCTCCTCTTCTTGTAAAGATACCAATCAGACTGGATTAGGGCCCACCCAGATGACTTCATTTTACTTTAATCACCTTTTTAAAGGCCCTATCTTCAAACAGTCACATTCTGAAGTATTGGAAGTTAGAGCTTCCAACTTCGGGGGTTGGGGTAGACATAATTCAGACTGTAACATCCATTATGTCATTATACAATAGTTATCCATCATATTATTTGGTGGACATTTTGATTGTTTCCAATTTTAGGCAATTATGAATAGTACTGCTATGAATATTTTTATACTTGCATAATGGTGAAAATGCCTAAGTTTCTTTAGGTCGAGATGGAGCATTCCATCCTTGCAGTGAATTGCTGGTCATGTTGCATAGCTGGAACAATAAATAAATCCAATCTGTTTTCCCAAGTGGTTGTTCCAAAGTGGTTGTTACACGTTATACTCCTACCAGCAAGATAGGAGAGTTCCCGTTACTTCACATTTTTCCAAAACCTTAGACTTTTTAAATTTATACCAGTCTCTTGGTGTGCAGTGCTATCTCATTGTGGTTTAATTTTTATTTCCTTCTTTATTAAATAATTTGACTATCTTTTCCTTTAGTAGCCATGTTACTATGTTATTTGATTATAGCAAAATCAAATGACTACTAAAGGAAAAGATACATAACAAATATCTGTTCAAGTCTTTTGCCCATTTTTCTATTAGGTGGTCTGACCTTTATATTTGTAGGAGTTCTTTATATATTCTGGATGTAAGTACTTTGTTACTTATATATGTTGTAAATATCTTCTCAAACTCTAACTTTTGTGTTTTCACTCTATTTACAGAGTCTTGGTGAATTAGAGTTCCTAATTTTAACGTGGTCAGTTTCTCAGTCTTTTCTTTTGTGGGCAACTTCTTGAATATATGTATCTACATATCTATATATATCTTGAGGATATTCACTCTGAAGTCATTAATATATTTCCTGTTTTATCTTCTAAAATGCTTGTAATTTTCCATCTTATATTTAGAGTAGTAATATATCTGGCACCGATTTTTATGTATGGTATGAGGCAGGATGCAATTTCTTTTTTTTTTACCCTGTAGATAGTAGTTGTTCTGGCATTTTCTCCCACTGCTTGAACCACATATGTCTTAAATCAGGTGTTCATACTATATGCTTTGATCTGCTTCTACACTCCCTGTTCTGTATCATTGATCTATTTGTTTATCTCTGCAAGAGTATTACACTGATTTGAATACTGTTGCTTTGTAATAAGTCTTAAATTCTAATAGAGCAGTTCCTCCCACCTCACTTTTGTTTTTCTAGTGTGTCTTGGTTGTCCTTGATTCTTTCCATTTCCATAAACATTTTAATATCTGCCTGTTCAGATCCACAGACAGACCTATTGGAATCTTTACTGGAATACTTTGACTTTATATGATCATTGGGGGAATTGTCAATGTCAGGAAAGATAAAACAAATTTTGGGGAACTGCTTTAGATTAAAGAAGACTAAAGAGATATGATAACTAAATGCAGTGTGTATTTTAAGAAAGTCATAAGGGCCTGGGGAAAATGGGGACATTTTAATCTGGATTGTGTATTGGATGATTCTAATATAACAATGTTAAATTTGCTGGTAATGTGATAATTGTATGGATACCTTTGTTCTTAGGAGGTACATGCTGAAGAATTTAAGGTGAAGTGTTGCAATGCCTGCAGTTATCTCTCAATTCAAAAAAGAGGAGGGGGGAGAGAGGAGATGGGAGTGATAATGGCAAAATATTGACAGTTGTTGGGTCTAGATGGAAGGTAAATGGGTGTTCACTGATTTTTTTTTTTTTTAACCTGTAGATTTAAAATTTTTCAAAATAAAAGTTGGGGAAGATTACATTTCATTTTACATATCAGGAAATAGTAGAAAGCCAGATGCAATCTACGTTTGCATTATCTTAGTATGCTGTATTAAATAGAAATTGGCCATTAAAACTGATAGTAAAACAGTAAGCATGATTGGTTATTTTATACAATTCTGTAATTCATTTGAGCTTACATAGTACAATACACATTTCAGTCATATTGGAACAGCAAATGTCTGTGGGCTGGCTCTCCAAGTAAAAAAACACATTAATATGTGTTCTGTGCTAAGGACTGATTTCCTGTATCCTAGGAAATCTTTTTCTATATCACACTAAAAGGTGAGCAAAATGATTCACAGGAGTTACACCCTATGCAATCTAGTTTTATAAAGCTAGGCTAAATGTTGTTTTTTACTAAAAGCATGTTTGGTACTTCAATATTAATGATTTTATTTTTCATAAAGGATCACAGACCCTTTGTTTTCACAGCAAGTAGCTTCGCAATCTATAAGGAAAACTCTGAGTTTTGTTTCAATTTTTAGTTACTGCAGCCAAGACACTTAGGATATTCATGAATTCTGAGTCATACAATGAGTTGGTAATACTAGGTGGACTCAAGTTACTGACTCCTCTTTCTTTTCCTGAATGTTAATATGTGATTTCTTATCAAAATGATTTGTAAAGTAAAACATCCAACAGTAACAAAAAAATCTTCTACAGCGAAAGGAAGAACTGATCTGCTGAAGATAAATCTTCGTGAGGTTGAACTGGATCCTGACATTCAATTGGAAGATATAGCAGAGAAGATTGAGGGCTATTCTGGTGCTGATATAACTAATGTTTGCAGGTATTTTTTTTAATGATCCGTGACCTTAGATATTAGGTATAGATTTGGCAGGAGGATTGGTCTTAAAGTTAGTATCATTATTAGCCCTTGATGTGAAAACAGCGACCCATTTCCTTGATTTCTTATTTGTCTTGTTTCTTTTCTATATAACCTCATGGGTCATTGTTAGATGAATAATTTTATAACAATATGGTCACCTTTTCTATTCCTTTGATTTTTTAAAAATTTAAATTCAATTAGCCAACATACAGTACATCCTTAGTTTCAGATATAGAGTTCAGTAATTCATCAGTTGGTATCCAGTGCTGATCATATCACATGCCCTCCTTAATGCCCATCACCAATTATCCCATCCTCCCACCCACCTCCCCTCTAGTAACCCTCAGTTTGTTTCCTAGAGTTAAGAGTCTCTCATGGTTTGTCTCCCTCTCTGATGACTACCCATTCAGTTTTCTCTCCCTTCCCCTATGATCCTTATTCAACATATGAGTGAAACCAAGTGATGGTTGTCTTTCTCTGATCCATCCTTTGATTTTAAAGAAATTGTACTTAATTTGGCAATAATGACTTTGACAAGCCAAGGTCAGTTTAGCCCTGAATTGGAGCCTAGTTGCATCAACATAAAATAATATTAGTTTTGGTTGGCATTATTTTACCACATGCAGATGAGCAAGCAAAGTTGCATCAGTTTAAGCTGGGAAATACATATTTCACATGTGTAAAATATATCATATATTTCCTTTTCAATTTAGTGATATCATATTTTGTAGACAATTCACATCACTCAATAAGGATTTTCTTTCTTACCTTCTTAACTATACTTAAATTGATAGCAGTAGCCTTTCTTTAAAACTGGAGTATCTGTTGTTTCTCACTTTTTGTACTAGTATTTTTCTTACGTGCATGTAAGTTTAGTGGCAGACAAGAAGCTCCCAATAGTTTCTAATATCACTGTGTAAAATATATAAAAATTTGAGGTTTTGGTTGGGTTGGCTTCCTAATAGCTTTTTTGTGAGCATTAATTGTCCAGTTCTTCCAAACCTTCATAATTATTTACAGCTGATCAGAATGGAACTGAAAATAGGATCTGGAGAAGCCAGATTTTATCCCTTAAGTTGCCCACCAATGCTCCGTGTGGGGGATTCCACATCCACTCTATGTAGATACATTCATGTTCCAGAGAAGGAGTTTCCTGGCTTTACCTCCTCTAATTAGGTCATAGACAAACTGGTTAAGATTTGAATTATCTTAACATTAGCCATGTGTTCATTTTCAAGTGTGCAATTCAGTATTTCAAAACTCTACTTCTGTTTCCTAACTTTCTTGGCTGCCTTTGAAGAGCAAGTGGGGAAAAGAAAGTTCAGTACTATCTGAGCCCAACCTTGACTTTTAGGATTCATTAATAGTACATTTTATGTTTAAGTCATTTGCATCCTGTTTTAACCTTTTCCAAACCGTCAGGATATCTCTAAAATGGGAACTTTTGAGCAGCATCGTAAAAACACATAAAATGATCGTTTGAATGTTTTCTCTTAACTTTGTTACAGTTGACAGTGTTTAAAACATTTGCATCAGTATGGATTCACTGATTTTGTATGTTTTTAGGGACGCCTCTTTAATGGCAATGAGACGGCGAATCAATGGCTTAGGTCCAGAGGAGATCCGTGCACTTTCTAAAGAGGAACTTCAGATGCCTGTTACCAAAGGAGACTTTGAATTGGCTCTTAAGAAAATTGCTAAGTCTGTCTCTGCTGCAGACTTGGAGAAGTATGAAAAATGGATGGTTGAATTTGGATCTGCTTGAATTTCTGTCAGCTCTTTCATTTCTGGTATTTTTACTTATAAAATGTGAAGAAATTCCCTGCAGTTTTTTTTAAAAACAGGTTTAGAACTTTTCATTGGAGAGATGTTTCCCTTAAAGGCAAAAAACCTAAAACCACAAAGAATATAAATGTAGTTGGGAAAGAAGGAAAGCTTACATAGGGAGCCTGATAGTCTCCATCACCGGGCTTTGTGCCGGTACTTCCACGTGTTCACGCGTTAATATTGCACGTGCAAAGCGGTGTGCAGGGAGGCCGAAGAGCGATCAGTATGCTCTTGTAGAAGCTTGTTTACAAAAGGGTTAGAAGGACCTCTCTTTCTCACTTGCATTTGTTGCTTTTTGTTTTTTTCTATTCTTCGCTCTGAGCGTGAGGGACCCATGTATGTTGACTTTTAACATCAGGACTGGGTTTGTGTCAAATTCATTATTGTTAAAAATGATAGTTTTGAATTAAATAATGAATTTGTTAGTGAAACCTTTAGAATTTAACTCTTACTGTCACAGTCTGTCATATAGTTGAATTTTTACCCTCTGTTCCCCCACCATTTCTTCTATTAGCTATTTATTCATTTATTCAGCTTTATGATCTCCTCAAGCCTTGTGGTCTTTGAAGCGTTTTGTCAGGTTGTTTCTCTGGTTTTCAGTATTTTTTGCTGGTACTTATGTTGGAAGGATGGGAAAAATATTATTATTGCATAAGAAGCATTTCTTCATTCTTGAATTCTAGGTTTGTTTTCACTTTTCTATCAATACATTCAAATGGATAAGTCCTTTATTTTCCTCAGCTCTAACAATGTTTGATTTTTGCTGAACTTGACTTTCATATTCTAAATAAATACTTTGATATTCTAAGGAAGTCCACTCTCCTGTGGCTAATGCAAAACAAACAACAAAATCTTTATAGTTTTCCAGACAGCTAGTTTAACAAAATAGCATTGTCCATAATAAGTGATGTTCATTTTAAAATTTTAAAAGTATTCCTTGTCTAGGTTGAGAACTTGTACACTACAGTAAGATTAGGATAGAAATCTGACATACACATTGAGTTCGGCAGGAATTAGACAATAAAAAGAGGCCAGAAAAAGTAGATGGCATGTAGGATATCCTGGTGTTCATTTTTTTAAATTACATTTATCCCATTTGGGTTGGACAGCCTTTGCTTTGGATAGTGATGCTTTTTAAAATTTGTATTTGATGCTGTCTTCAATTCTCAGTTTTGGAGAGCACCCAGCTGGTTTAAAACTAACAATAATAGAACTTTTTAGACACTTAACAAAAAAACTCTTAGTATCTTGCTTTGAAAGATTTTTTTCCCTATTAAGAATTATATAATTTTCAGATAACTTAAGTCTGATTCTAGACTTTAGGATTTTATATAATGCTATAAATTACCCCCCTTTCCTCTGAGAAATAGTTGATAAAAGTGAAAATCGTAAGACATCATGATTTTATTTTAATTGAATGAATTCATTTAAAACATTGAAGTAAGTTTTCTTTTATTCATTAACTTTTTAAATAAAGAAATAAATGATCACATTAAGATAATCTTGCAAACTGTTGCCATCCAGTAACATATTTTTTTTCCCTGAAGTCCCAGGGGCAGCCATTAAAACGTGTGTTTTGATCGCTAAAACTTGTTAGACTGTTTTTCTAGGTTTTGTGTTATTTGCGTTGGCATATATTTCTTCTTTTTAAAATTCTTCATGGGTAATAATATGGTAATTGTGATTTTTAAAAATTATCAGTTAAGTAGTATTTGGACACTCAAGCTTCGTAGAAGCTTATTTTTGCTATGATGGTGAATCGGGTGTGCTTTTTTAATTATTTATTGCCCTCATTTCTCATTTGGCTCTGTCAGTGGATGGTGATTGCTTTGTATTTCTTAACCCCCTTAGAGGATCCTGAGGAGATTGCTCAGGTGTTCCAACCAGGCTTTACTGTACATTGTATGTACGCTGTCTTTATTGCAAGGCAGTGTGTTGCCTTACCCAGAATGAGAAAATTGTTGTGTTTTGCTTTGTTTTTTTCTATGTTGCATTATCAAATACTTCATCTGAAAACATGAGTGTTTTGGGCTCTGCAACACAATGAGGTTAGGACTGAGTTTTATACAGTTCTGTCTTGCAAATATCAGATAGTTCCTTCGTTCAGCAAATTTATATTGGTTGCTTACCATGTACAAGACCCTCGGGCGGGAGCTCTGTGGCTTACAAAGTTGGACCAGGCTGTGCAGTTCTGACTGGGCACTTTCTATAATTACACTGTGTGGCTTCTGGATCCAACTAATGAAACAAGTTCAGATCTTAAAAGGAGAGGCACAGTAATCTGTGTGTGCTTTGGAAAGATAATATATACAGGTTTTTCTCTTTTTCTTCTTTAAATCTGTTTTAAAATAAGTTTCTTTGAACAATGTAATTATAATAGATCCGGTGATTTTCACGAACTATTTCCCGAAGTTCATGTTTATTGTAAACATGTACACATGTAATTATGGTAAACATTTTGCTCTTATAATCACTTTATTTTTTAAAGGAACTTAGTGTAGATGAAATGTACCAGACAAATGGCTTTTAAATGTAGGCTGAAACCTAGAAATCCAAGCAGGAAAACAGACAATGGCATCACAGACTTCCATCTTCTAGTCAGTAGCAGTGTAGACCTTCTAGCGTGATCAAAATACACTTTGGACTTGGACCTCTATCTCCAGAAAAAGCAAGGCAGCTTGGAAGAGGAAATGTGTTGTGGTCTAGCTGCATAATTAGGGGCTTCAGTTGAGCTCCTGAGATTGCAGTTTTTATGATGTGATATTTGACTGTCAAAGTATAGGCTGAAACCACTAATTACTCAAAAAGTGAGCAAGCAAATGTCTGGTGAATCTACTATGAACAAACATACAGGTACTTAAAGAAAAAAAGCGTGTTTACAGCCCCAGTGTACAATATAACGCTCACTCTTTCACTTGGCTATATGTAGCCTGACTCTGTTGAATGTGAAGTTATTGATATTCTTTAGGTTTTGCACAGCTTGAGTTTGTGTGAACTCCTGCACTGGAAGTTTTTTGTACTATATGCTGTTGAATTTAGATGAGAATTGTAAAATGGTAGCCAGTTGGCATAGTTATGTTTCTCTCTCCTCCACCCTACCTGGAGGTAAAGTGAAGGACTTAGGCAGGTATTTCATACTGTGTGGGCTTTGGCACCTTCAGTATTATCTTGACTATTGAGTCCTTTTTGTGTAATAGTAGATCCCCACTCTTTCTTTTGTCTTAGTGATAAATCACCTTAGCCTATATCCTGTGTGATAGGCATAAAACGTTAAGGATATTTGCTGGCCTTTTCCGAGAAAGGGCCACATGAACTTGAATGAAACCTTTTTTTTTTTTTTTTTTTAGCATTTTTTGTGTCTTTTGTTCCTTAACTGTTTTGATTTTATGATTTTTTTTACATATCACTTAATCTGTGATGCACATAATATTTATGTGAATCTAAAAATCTGTCACAATAGAGAAGAATAGCAATTACAGTTGGAGGGCTTGTTAGGGAATAAAAATATTTGAACCCCAAATGTTATATTCTCATCTCCACTAATTACATTTGCAGAAAAAAGCTAAAAACTCCGTTAATTACTATATTTACTTATTTATACTTTAAATTGGGCTTTATTTAATTTTTAAAGGCTATTTGCTTTTAATATTGTTTCTTAATGCAGAAAGCACTTTAAAAATAAAATCCCTAAGATAATAGATACATTTTTAAACATTCACAAATTAACAGTAATTCTTGAGATGTTTACTAGGTTTTTTGGCTCCAGACAACTCTTTAACCCAGTGGTATTTCTAAATTTCCAAGTGACTTCTTAATAAATAAAGGAAAACTAATAAGGTAATGTCATTTATTCTTTTTATTTTACCATTCTCATGTCTTGATCAACCTTATTTCATGTATGTCTATAAATAACCTGGATACTGCTTTGTCACCGGCAGTGTGTAGGTTTTATACATTTGGAAGTTTGGCACAACAAATAGGGAATTAGTATAGAGGTTTTCTTCCTGTAAAAGGGCTTCCACTTGATTTTGTGCTCATAAAATGCGCTTTCATTTTACAACCTCTGAAATGACCAAATATTGCCCTTTGGAAAACCTGAATCTTTGCACTTGTTTTTTCCAGAGTCTACCTCAGTTAACCAGGCATAGTTTTAGGAGGAAATGAACTGAAACCATATTTAAATTCTGTTCATCATCTATGCAGATTTGTTTAAGTACTTCCTTCTCACTCCTCTTGCCCTCCTCCCCCCAACTACCTTTTTTTTTAATCTTGAATTTTTTATTTAAAATATTTGCCTTTGCAAAGCTATCTATTCCAAATTAAGCCTCTGTGAAATGTCTGGATGATTCTTTCTCTTTTTGGTGTGGCTTCATTATTCGGATGTGTTTCATTTCAAGGAGCAGTTTCAAACATGACACACAGTCCCTTCTTTTCTCATAGCTTCATAAATGCAAACTAATGTGATAACAGTAAAAATCTTGGAATCTAACTATTCTTGTGTCTATTCTCTAAAAATCCATGTATTTTATGAAAACACACAGAAATGGACATAGGTCTATTCATGTGTTGGTACGGCAACAGGGAGTCGCCTTCAGTTACCGTTGTGTGGATGGTTTCCAACAGATCATTACATGCTAAGATGGTTTGTGTATGGTTATGATTTTTGTTTCGGTGTTTGTCTCTCAGTATTTTGAACCTAATTCAAAGAAGATGACGTTTCTAAATTGTACTTCTTAAACGTTCTTTTTCTTACATTTTGTGCTGCTACCTTGCTAGTCTCATGAGCTTAGTTGTCTTTGTGCATAGGTTATAATTTGGTAATAAATTTCTAGAGTGTTGCTTGTTGGTGTTTTCTTTGTGGTCCCTATTTGATCTACACTTGCTGGCACCAGTGAGAGTGACAAACCCCTCACTAGTAAGGAATGACTTTTCCCAGAGTTTCCGTTCTTAAAAAAATCACATATTGTAAACCTGACCTTTTGTGTTTGCCATGCATTATACTGATAATTTCAAGTTTGATGCAGGTAAGATAAGAGTGGCTTTTTAATTAATTCTAACAGGTTTAATAAATACACTTGCCTTATGTGTCTAACACATTGCAAAATGGATATTCCATATGGTGAATTTTCCAGATGATTGTATCTTATGGATCTCCCAAAACTATTTTTTTAATTCATAGACTTTATTTTTTTGAGCTGTTTAGATTTACAGAAAAATTCAACAGCGAGGAGAGTTCTTCCTCCCTCCTCTGCTCCCCTCCACGCTTCAACCCCTTTTATTAATATCTTGCTTTAGTGTAGTACACTTGTGATACTTGAATCACTATTGGTACATTATTATTACATTATTACTAAGTACATAGTTTACATTAAGGTTCACTCTGTGTTGTACAGTTCATTGGGTTTTGATAAAAGTACCATGTGGTATATCTGCCATTACAGGATCATACAGAATAGTTCCAGTGCCCTAAAAATCCTCCTGGCTCTGAGTGATTTTTTTTTTTTTTTTACACTGTCTCTGTAGTTTGCCATTTCCAGAATATTACATAGTTGGAATCCTACAGTTACTTAACAATTTGCACTTAAGGTTCCTCCATGTCTTTTTGAGGCTTAATAGTTCATTTCTTTTTGTCTGTTACATGGATGTTCAAGTCTGTTTGAAGGACATCTTCGTTGCTTACAAGTTTTAGAAATTGCTATAAACTGCTGTAAACGTTCATGTGCGGTTTTTCGTGTGGACATAAGTTTTCAACTCATTTGGGTAAATACCTAGGAGTGTGATTGCTGGAATATATGGCAAGAGTGTGTTTAATTTTCTAAGAAACTGCCAAACCGCATTCCACAGTAGCTGTACCATTTTGCATTCCCACCAGCAATGAATGAGTGTTCCTGTTGTCCCACATCCTCTCCAGCATTTGGTGTTGTCAGTGTTCTGATTTTGCCACTCTAATAAGTGTGTACTGGTATAACATTGCTGTTTTAATTTCCAGTTCTCTAATGACATGTTGAACATCTTTTCATATGCTTATCTATTTTTAGTTGGCTTTTATTGAAACCTTGCTAGACTGTATCATACTTGTTCTCTGACTTTGTAAGATAGAGAATTTGAGCTTAACCTTTTCTTTGTGATTCAGAGTTATCCTTAAGATACGCTACCCTCAGCAGCTAGCGGGGGTGGGGGGCGGGGGGGTGGGGAGCAGGGCTTTTCTGCCTGTCACTAAATGGTCTTTGAGTTTTGGTGTTTGCTCTAATAGCATTTTTACTCTTCTGTTATCAGGCTGACAACCTTTATTCCTCTTCCAGTTCCTACCTCCAGTCTGTAGTGAACCCAGTGAAATAGTCATTAAACGGCTTGTTAGAATTATGGGTAAATTAGGGGTATAGCCATTTGGGGCTGAGGAGTAGTAGGAAGCTGCTCAGTCTTAGAGCTTTAGTGCTTTGTGTCATTTCTCTAGACTGTGGCCTTTTTAGCTTTATCTTTGGTTCCCAGAAGTGTTCCTGGTAGACCCAAGTGTGAAGTAGATGTTTATGCTTGATTATATTGTCATGTTCGTCGTATGATATTTATAGCCGGAAAGCACCTAACATCAGTTTAATTCCATGGCCCTGCCCTTCTTTCTGTGACCATTACTGAAGATTTGATCTGTTAAAGCCTATCAAGGTAAAGAATTAGTAAATGGAACAAAAAAATAGGAGACATTTGTGGCGAGAGCCTTCCCACTCGCTTCAGTCCTTGCCACTTTCTCCAGTGCTGTCTGGTGATGTCATGTGATGTCATGTGGTGACTGGCTCGTATGGTGGAGCATACTTGAATGTTGGGGTGTTTGCCCAGAGAAGCCAGGGATGTAGTTGGAAACTGTGAGGGAAGGTATAAGCATTGCTTGGCCAGTGTCAGCTGCTGCCTTGCAAATGGGTAGGCAGAGAGGGTAAGCGGGGGCTCTCATCAGGCTCGGATTCTGGAGGCTAGGGCCAGTGTGCTTTCCTCCCTCCCTGGCTGGACATGACCTCAGGCCGCTGCAGCTGGCCCGGACAGATACAGGGATTCCCCCAGGATGTGTCCAGCTCCTTGCCCACCACCGCTGCTCCTGCCACACCAGGACACGTGGGAAAGGAATCAAGGGAGAGGAGCAGTGTGTTCGGTGGCTACTTCCTATCCTCTTTATGATCAGAAAAGTTTATGGCCAACTCTTCTCTAGTTTTAATTTTTCTAAGGTCATCTCTGGACCTGTCATGTAAGTTTTGAGAGATGTTCAGCAGCAACCCAGAGCAAATGAAATTGGGAGCAAATGACATGGTGCAGTCCTCTTATCTTACAGGTGAAAGACCCGAACCCAGGGAAATTTTATGATGTGCTTTCAAGATCACATTTTGAACTGGGCAATAAGACTTGTATCTATTTTTGATCTTGAAGAATGCTGCAGATAAGCTTTAAAGAAAGTAAACCAGACAGCAAAAACGTTTCTTAAGGACCTTTAAGCCTCTGAAGCATGATGCCAATACAGCGCATTCACCCAAGTTAGTGATAGCTCATAAGAAATATAAGATAAATTGATGTTATAGATTGGAACTAACATTTATAATGTTTGCTACGTACTAAATACTTTACCTTATTGCTTTATTAAATCTGTACATTAGCTGTAAGATATACCATTACTCTTTCTGCAGAAGAGGAAACTGAGCTTTAGAGAGTGACTTGCTCTAGTCATTTGGCCCCTAAGAAGTGGAAGAAGGAATGGAATTAGGTCAGTTTAGTTCCAGAGCCTATTTCTTTGTTTGCTGTATTGCAAGATTACTTTTAACAATGTAAACGCAAAAGCACTCAATTCTTGAAATAAATGTTATTATATTCACTCATTTTTCTGAGGTTATTAATCATTCTTACCTTCTCTTTCCTGTAATGCTTTTTTTTTTGAAAGATTTATTTATTTACTTTAGAGAGAAAGAGAGTGGAGGAGGGGCAGAGGGAGAGTGAGAGAACCCCCCCCAAGGAGACTCCCCACTGAGCATGGGCCCTGATGTGGGGCTCCATCCCAGGACCCTGAGATCATGACCTGAGCTGAAACCAGGAGCCAGCTGCTCGACTGACTGAGCCACCCAGGCGCCCCTCCTGTAATGCTTTTTTTACCAGGAGACTACTTGTAGCCTCTTGTGTTGTGGGATTTAAATGAATTGGGGAATGTCACTGTCAGAGCTGTATCAGAGTGTAAATATACACCTACTTGTTTTGCAGGACAGACTTTATTATATGAACCAGTCATTCTGAAAGTTTCCATAAATTGTATTTAGACCACCAGCTTAAGCGACATAAAGCTCTATCAGTTACTTTTATTAAGATCCCCGACAGTGTTCTGCCCACTGGATGACAGCTCAAGTCATTAGCTGTATGTATGGTCATTGTCAGTTATCAGGAGAGCCATCCCCGTGTACTTGGCCCCGGGCTCATTGTCTATATTAGAAGTGCTACCCCAGAACTGAGTTTGGTTCTGAATGTTCAAAATGCTTTCAATTAGCACATCTTGAATAACTTTTTTAGACAAATAACTAATCATGGTATGACTACTGTATTACAGAACATAAATCCTGCACTATAGTGTTAGTAATTATTATGTAATTAGAGATGGATGAATCAAGCTTCGTTTGCAATTTGTAAAATACCTCAAGCTATTTTTTAAACATTTTGAAATATGTTTTGTAACATTTCTCAAATGTACTTTACCAAGCATATTTCCTCTAATTTTTAAACCCTTGTGTATTTTAAGGGAAATTTAATCCATATGTTTCTGATTCATTTGCACTTAACTCATCAAAGTTATTTTTTAAGAACAATTTGGTTTCCAAGCAGCCTTAGGAACCCTTGTCATGAATTCCATCAGCCTTTTTTTTAAAAGCCGTTTCCCCAATCTAAACTTTTTTTCCTTCAAAGATGAATGTGGATGAAATATTTCAGTTCAGTTTACAATGCAGAGCGCATATTTCAAAATCTAAGCTAGTTCTGAATTTACTGTAATAAGTTATTCTGCTTTTACTGAAAGAACTTGCTTCATTTGTTTCTCTTCAAAGCAGGTCTCTGCAAAGAGCTTGTAATAAATAACAGTGTGCTCTCTTGAAAACACAGTGCACTGATGTTTTCTGTACTGCCTTCCCAAAGTCATAGCACCGGAGACAAATGTGGGTCGATCAGACATCAAACGAAATAAACTATTTGGGGGGGACCCATCACATACATGATGAATATGCATACATATTCAAATATACATACATACATTCATAAAATGCTTAAATTCTTATAGATTATCTTTCCTGTTTTTACCTGTGCTTACAAATTCTAGTAAGACATTACTGTAAGTTTCTGGATTAAATTAATAATTTATTGCGAAAGACTGCAATTGTTCTCATCTCTCTTCAGAAATGTTTCTCACCTGAGCTTTAGTTCAACAGGTTTGTGTTGCCTAGCAGTCGGTCTGCCGGCACAGCTTTTTGTGTAGTTTTAATTCAGCGGGGTGATTGTACGAAATCTTCCTAGAAAAAGTAAGGTCATTGCAGTGAAGGTAAAAGGAAATACGTTGCCAACTAATTGGACAGCATGTCATACACCAGAATGACTCTGGAAGAGATTTGCCTGAAACATAGCAACAAAGGAATGGAGGTTGCTCAAGGCAGCTGGAAGCTGCATTCACAAATACTCACATGAAAAGAAAGGCACCATTTTCTTGGGTTCTCATTAGAGAATTGTGTGCAATACATATTTGCTAATCACCAGAAATAACCTCTTTAGTTCCTGTTCTTTGTGGAGACCATAATTTTTTCCCTGAATTGTTTAATGTGGGATGAAAACAAAACATCTTTTATGTACTTTTCAAGGCATACTGATTTCTTATACATATTGCTAGTTTGTGCTATAAATGAACTCTTAATATTTTAGGAAAAATTTTTATAATCGATGAATTCCTTTTAAGAATTAACACCTAATTTTTTTTTAATTCAAGCTAAAATGAAAAACCTCTTGCATGAGAGGATGCTTTTACCTTTTACCTTCTATTTTTCCATATGACAATTACTTTACAAAGGAAATATGCTCACAAGACTTTTAAGGTAGTTTTAGAAAAGAATATTTATAGAAATCAAGTCAGCACCTGCTCTTCTGTCTCCCAGAAGCCCTTGGCCTATAAGTCAGTCATGACTCAACTCCCATTTCGTTCGACCAGGATTGTGCTGGTCATCGTCACTGGTAACCTGGAACAGTGTTCTGCAAACTTCTGTGATGATTCCTCTCCATCAATGAGATATTTGGGAGTATTCCACTCTGACTCTATTGGTAGTTTGCAGAATATTTGTAACTTACAGTACTATTTGTATGTAAATTATAACCGTAATCACAGAGTTAGAAAATTAGAGGCTGTAAATATGAAAAAACTGACAAATAATTTCATTGGTACAAAATGCCCTCTAAAAATAATGAAGAATATTTGTACGGAGAGCCATGAGGTTAAATATACTCTGTTCTCTCTTTAAACCGTGGCCTCACTGGGTACAGTGATTCAGTGTATTTCAGTGCTTAATTTCATGACTGTTGTGGTGAAAAAGTTACTTCACAAAAATGTATAGATCAAGTGGAAGAAAGAAATCATTGGCTGCAATTGTAAGTCGTGAGCTCCATTAAAAATGTTTAAAAAATCATGCTCACTAATTATGTGGAAGTTTTCATTTACCTTTGGCTAACCCTGTGAACTGCTTCATTTGGAAGGTTTTTAAAGGAATAGGAAATTTATTTCAAGGTTAAGCTGCAGATATTAGAGTTTTTAGTAAGAGACTCACTGTTTTTGGCAACAAAATCTTGGAACAATGGAAACACCTACGGGAGGTCAGGGACTGGGTCTTCCGCCGGCCTGCCTCCCTGACCCGCAGGTACCCAGGAATTCTAGTTCCCAGTCAGTCCCACCGACGGTTTTCCTGATTCTACTCAGTCTGGACGTGATTGTCCTCGAATGCCTTGGGACAAGTGTAATTCCTGTTGTGAGTTTTCCTCTTCTCAGCCTTAAAGTAATTCCTGACTTGTAGATACGATGTGAATGCCACTGTCCATTTCTTCTTTTTCACTTGTCAGGGATCCCTGTGCCGACGTCCACAACTGTTTCTGCGGCTTCTGTTAAAACCTTCTCCAGATGCGCCCATTGTTGCCCTTTTCTTTTCATCGGCTCGGGGCCACCGCTCCTGGCTGGCCTCTCCTTGCTCATGGAGGAGGAGAAGGACTCTTCAGTTAAATGTGAACGGAACTGTTGAAGGGAGAAGCAAGAGTCGAGTAGAGATCCTTAGTTACTAACAGGAAAGTGTTAATTTATGGTCTGAGAGGCAGACTAGAAGGGAGACTCGAGGAAAGAGGATATGGAGTTTTCAAAGGAAAAGAATCCTCATGTATTCCGTGACTAGGCGAAGCGTGCCACGAACCACAGTTGTTAGGCTTATTTGCATTGTGTGTACTCTGGTCAAAGCCTCTCTCCAGCTGTGTGGCTGGAGATCCGTCAGCCGTTTACACAAGGGGTCTGTTGGTTGGATCATGAGAGGCGTTACAGCATTGTGAGAACGTCAACTCTGGTGCCAGAAACCTGGGTTCTAGCCCCACCTCCACCACTTCCAAACTGTGTGACCGTGGGCAGGCTACTTATCCTCTCTGCGCCTCTGTTATTCCACCTGAAAACGGAGTGGTAATAAGACAGGACCATTGGGGAGATGAAATGAGATCCTGAATGTCAAGTGTGTATCAGTTTCCGGCACTGCAGTAAATCCTCGGTAAACGTGTGCTAAGCTGGTACACGACAGGCTTTCCCAGAGTCAGTTGCTGAATATTAAGGGTTGCTGCGAGTCTTCTAACCATCAGTGGCTTGGAATTGGCCTCAGTGGGCGTATTTATACCACGGAAATCAGCAAAACACTACAAGTTGAGGCTTCCTCTGCATACCCCCTTAGAGAGCCAGTTTACCAGCACAGCACTAGTTAGCTATTTTTGTTTTGTGTGAGTTTTTTTCTCTTTTTCTGTAAGTAAAGCAGCTCTGGAAGCCTAGTCTAGGTCTTTGTCAATCCCTCTGAAATAAGTAGATGCAACGGTGAATAATATTCCTAGCCCTTGCCAGTCATAATGAATTAGGGTCAGATTGATTTGCAGTGAGCCATTTTTGACTTGGGGTGAATGGCTGTTTGGGGTCTGCCAAAATTAGGGCCACTGTCTTTTCTGAGCTAGACTTTACTCCAGTACTTTTATTTCCATGCAGGAGAAATCTGAGGACACCAGAAATAGACCCAAGTGTTGCACTACCCTTTTATTCTGTGACGAATACAGCCTGAGCTCTATCTAGGCAATACCTGCACTGCTTTCAGCCTTTCGCCGAAAGTGAGGATTCTTTAATTGTCCAAAAGGTTCTGAACCCCAGAATTGCCATGGCCTACCTAGTGGTTGTAGACGTGTACATAGAAGTGTTTTGCCAGGCATTTGTGAGAAATGTTTGGCGATTTTCTAGGAAATGTGGTAGGGGCAAGAGGAAGCAGGGTTCTGTTCTCACTTCTTTTAATACCTTTCCTGGTCCAAAAACTGGAGTTTAGTGGTAGCACCCAATTAGAACTCTCTTGCCTCAGTTAGCACAAGATCATATTTCTCCCTATTTACAATAGAAACAGAAAAGCAAGCATGATTTCTCAACAAGGAGGCTCTTTATGTTGGGAATTTACAGGCTACATGCTGTTTTTCTAATTGCAAATACATACACACCTTTCTAGAGGATCACACAGATCCTTGTGTACCTTGCTTAAGAATCACAGACTGGAGTTGTAGTTTGTTAGCCCCACTTGCTTTTCCCAAGGAGGAAAAAGTGTTACATGATGTCAGAGGGTCTCAGGTTCCATAGAGGGAACTTTCCAAGGTTTTCCATGTAAGGAGGTTTTCTATGTAACGCATGAGGGATTATGCAGGAAGGGGGTCTGGAGGATCTAGCCAAGACTTATTTTTTCATCTACTCTAACTTGAATCTTACACAGATTATTTATGTAGGTCTGTTTAGACCTTTATTAAGTCATTCAACTTACTGAATGCCCAGCAGGTTCTAGATAGAAACCCTGCTTTAAGGAACTTGTCCTGCTAGAGAAAGCCTGGAAACAAACCATCACACAATACTCTGCGTCGGTAACAGTGAGTATGTGACTGAGAAGTGGTGTGGAGGAGGAGAAGGACAAAGAAGGCTTCACAGAGGACGTGATGTCAGCCATGTTCTGAAGCATGAAGAGGAGTTTGGCAGGTGGCAAGGGAAGGAACACGAATCCAGGTAGAGATAGCTGTCATCTCCTTCCTGGTGACTTGGATCCGAGTGACGGTTGCCTTTTATTAGAGCAAGTTCTTTAACGCCTCTGTTTCCTCACTACATGGTGAGCTCTGTGAGGGTAGGGAGCAGTGTAATCGTTGCTTCCTGTACTTTGTGTGTGGTAGGTTCTCACACCCCCGGTGGGCAAGGAGAATCTGTAATCATACAAGAAGGTCTCCTTTCTTCATTGTGACCCTGTAAGCAAAACCGTTCTGAGCTTCACTGATGTGAAGAAACATGTTCACTGCAGGTTGATGGCAAAGCTTGGATTTGAAATCCGCTCCTAAGCAGAAGGCCTAGAGCAAAATTGGGTGTCATGGTCTAAATAAACACAAATTTCATTTTCTTTTATTTCCATGTCATTTCAAGGCACCTTATTGTGATTCCTGGTTATTGTGTTGTTGATAAACTGCTTTACCTGCGTTCTCTACTGGGATGGTGGCTGCCCTGGCCGCAGCTGGCCCTGGAGACCCAGCAACAGTGCCCCTCTCAGTGGTTTGATCCATATGCGCCGTGGGTGATGACACAGCTCTGCAGTCACGGTACCTTCCCAGTGCTACAGAACTCCCCCGTGTTTTTCCAGGTTCACATGCAGTCTCTTAGTCCGTCTTGGAGTTGTCTGTAGCATAGAATTTTTTTCCACGTATGAACCAAGCCTACTTTGTAAATTAAAAGGCACTTCTTAATTTGCAGGTGTATATTAAATTCACACATTTCGGATTGAAATTCACACACAATCTATTTTGCATTACTCACACTTAATAGTAATTTCTTTTGGCTATTGCCCTCAGGCTATATAGGAATGAAAAAAATAGATTTGAGCTCTATATTTTGACTATGTTCACAGATTGTAAATCTAATTCTGATTTTTTTCCCCTCTTAAAGTAACACACATTACTTTCTGAACAGTCTGATTAAGTAGGGACAGGTTTGCCTTATAATCATGTTCGTTTTACCTAAATTATGCTGTCAATTCATTTGGAAAATTCACCTGTTTTTCTGCCCTAATTTGCTGCATCAGGTTGATGTGTGCCACTAATAGATATGATATTCACCTGTGAAATGGTGAGGGCAATTATGTCCGGATTCGATAATGCTTTTAAGATTGACCTATTTCAGAATTGGAAGGGACCTTACGGATCATTGAATCCAGTGTTTCTCGTACTGAGCTAGAGGATCCATTTGTTCTTTGAGAAATTTTTAAATACTGTGTTTTCATTAGACGAACAACCACAAAAAAATACAAGCACAGACCTCTCTGAAGGGGGAACTACCACTGAGATTTCAAAGGTTATGTGACTTGGCTCCAGGATCAAGTTTTCCTGTAGACCTAAAGGAATTTAGTAATCAGGCAGTAGCCTGGGGCCTCTGGATGGTGCGACCAGGATCTCTCTTCATCACATTTGGCTCCAATTAGATACATGGTGAATTGTGGGCACAGCCATGATGGCAGTGTCATGCCATCCCCAAATTCCTGTGGGAGGCAGCTGGCGTTACATATTTGAATTGTTTTATATTTCTGGCGTCCCTGGTGCTATCTGAATTATAAGGCTGCTGTGGCCAGGAGCTTCTATTCTAAGAGTACATGATAGCCAAGCAATCCTTGTCATTCTTTGAGTCTTTATCAGATATGCCCAGTGGTGGGTGATGGATCAGTATTTCTTATTCACATAGCTGTGTCATCTGCAGCTCTTCTTTGGCTGTGATTCTGCTCCCTGCATTGTCTTCATTTTGAGATCGATGATGCCTTCAGTAACTGCCACCCCCCCCCCCCCCCATCCTCATGACATAGGGGAAAGAGCAAGAGGGTTCAGAAGCATTCAAAAGTTCTTAACTGCAGATGGTGCATGCCTTACTTCTGCTGTGTTCCATTGGTCAAGGCAAGTCACGTGGACAAAGCCATTGTCAGTGAAACTGGCAAATATTCTCTCTATAAGGTGTCACATGGCAGTAGGTGGAGATGTATAATCCTCTTCCAAGGAGGGGGTTGAATAATTGGGAACAATAATATACTCTATCACTGGTGACGTCCATCCACCCATGCAGCGGTCCACCTCACAGTTACTCATCATGCTTGGTGACTGGACTATTCAATTTGGCTTCCTGTTTTTAATTCTCATTTTTTTCTTATTTGGAAGTTTTAGAATTGGGAAGCCAGACAGCTTTAGGGCCGAGTGGACGTTGACGGACCTTGTCTTGTGCTCTTACTTTTCTTTTTGAGGAACTGAGGCCTACTGAGGTGATTTGCCCAAGATCACATGGCAAGACTTCACTACAGCACTCTCTTCACAACATCCACTTGTGAAAAATGTTAGACAGGAATTGCTGCTTTGCTAATTGTAAAGGAAACGCCTTTATTGTTTCTGAAATCATACCCCATCTGAGAGACCAAGAAATGAAACAGATCCTGAGTGGTCAATCCTGGAATGAAAACTGATTCAATTTTCTATCATTTTCTTTTCAGCCACCTTGCGTTAGAGGCAACCTATTTAAATTTATTCTGTAGCCTCAACAGAGCACTAGGAGTTGTTCAGTACTATAGTAAGTCACAGTTCCTGCCAAGGCAAATCGTGTGTCTATTTTATAAATAGTTTGCGCCCTGTGCTTATTTGATTTAAAATAAAACCTGTATGTAGTACGCGGTACGTTTCCTTCCAGCCTTTGTGCGGGGGAACAGTAGGTGGATGACTCCTGATGCTGGAGACATGAAATGGGGGGCGAGCTGTGCAGTGGGTATTCCGTGGGCTCCTAATGTCCTTGGGGTGCTCAACTGGTAAAAATAACCCAGCACTGCCTGTGGGAAATGTGGGTGACTTTTCTTCAGCCACTGAGTTTCCCAGCATCCCACTTCTGCTCTTCAGAGGTTTCACATTCCCAGGGTAATGACCAATGAAAAAGTGATAAAATAGATGGAAGTGACTGGAAGAGCTCCCGGGCAGAGGACTGCAGTTGGGAGACAACAGAAAGAGGCAAAATAGATGCTCCCATCCTTGGGGGATGGGATGGTTATGGGGGAGACGGAAGTGCTTATTTCACGAGAGGCTGACAAATAAGAATGAAAAGGAGAGCACGTGGGATGACGGCTTGCGTGCCCCAGTGAGCCTTTTGTGTACAGGGTCCTCCTTTCCCTAAGGGGAAGCTCGCAGGTCAGCACCTCTAGGTTCATGACTGTACAAATCTTGGTCAGCCGTTCTAAAATCTCCTAGAGCTGTGACCAAAACACTTCAAATGTGTTCGCATTTGTCAGCGACTTAGCACAGGTCACAAAGCGCCGGGTGTATCTTGTAGAGCTTCAGCACGGTGGAGGTTAAACGGCACGTAGGGTAGAAAGAGCACGCCCTCCTCGAACACACAGTTTCCACCTGTAGCCGTATGACAGTGAAGGGGAAGAGGAGGGATGGACCTACCAGAAGGGAGTTAATTGGAAACTGCTCTGGCATGTGGAGACTGGAAGCAAGAGTAATCCGATTAGATTTTGAAAAGGCCCATTTCTGTTTTCTCTCTTCCTTTCACCTCCTACAACATTTTATCCCTGTGAATCAAGTGCCTAGTTCTCTTGGGTTTTCTAAAACCTCATGTTTTGACATCCCACGCAGCCTGTTCCATATTGCATCAAAACAACCACCCCATCCTCCATGTCAGTCAGAGTGCCCTTTTCCTAGGTGGTAGGTGGTGGGAAAGCAATCTGACTACATTTTATTACACGTATTGACATTGTGGCACTTGGTGTAATTTACTTCTTCATCTTGCTTTCCCCAGTCTTTCCTTCCTTCGGCTGCAATTCTGAATCACCCATAGGTATAAAACTTATATACATCAAAGTTCTAGATAATCGATTAGGATGATTGTCAGAACCATTTGGGGAGCTTTTAAAAATACACATGCCTATAACGCCTTCCCTTGAGATCCTGATTTTGCGGGCTTTGGAGTGATCTAGGTGTCTGAATTTTTAAAAAGCTTCCTGGATGATTTTAATTGAATCATCAATTTCTTTGTTTCCCTGGTAAAGAACTCTTGCATAGGAATGTCTGCTTTTCTCTTGTTGCTTGCCATTCTTGAGGGAGGCACTATCTTTCACCTTAGTATCTTAGTAGTCCTCCTAGAATCAGCTTTGGTTGATTTTAGTTTATTTTGATTTTTAAAATTCTTTGGTTTCTTTTAGAAGAACCAAACAGATACTCTTAGACTCTCTTCTCCTTGCCCAAATTCCTAGCTCGTAAATTCAGCCACCTCCAGGGATTGGAAACACTACAGTACTTGGAATTGCTTGATTTAAAGAAGGGCAAAACCCACTCTTACACCTGATCTTACTAGATGGTCCTAATTCCCTTCCCCTTTTCCCTTCTTCCTTTTTTAGGACCTCTCTTTACCTACCTCTCACCCCAGGGTTTTTTTACTGGGTAAGAAAGTTATTTCAATTGTTGTGAATGTCTTATCACTCCTATTTTATTACCACTCGGCATAATCATGGCTCTGCGTTTCATTAAAATGTATTAGATTTGCTTTGTTTTAAGTTGTATTTAATGCTAACACTGAACTGTGTTTGTGTGTTGCTGTGACACCATGCCTGTCTACTCAAAAATTAATAAAACAAAATGGGACGGTTGTCTGGTAACATTTCACTTCTGTTTGACTGACATTTGGCACCATTGCAGCAAAACCCAAGTGTACTAGGCTGGCTAGAGCCAGATACTTGGGTATTCTCATCTTTCATTTGGAATTTTAAAGCAATTGCGATCTCCCCAACCTCTACCAAGGTAGAGGGGTGTGTGTGTGTGTGTGTGTGTGTGTGTGTGTGCGCACGCGTATGCGCCTTTGGGGGTGGAAGAGGGATCTTTGCCAAGACTTTTGGCAACATCTCCAACCATGTCCTTATGGACAAGGTAGAGCAGTGTAACCTGAATGATAGTTACATGGGTTCTTGGCTAATAGAATGACTATATCAAAGGGCATTAATTAGTTGATCTGTGCTGGACTAGAAAGAAGGCTTAAGACCATGCCAAAGGACCTTGTACATGACCCTACTATCCAGGTGTTTTGGTAGAAGATGAAGATGAAGATATCAAATTTCTAGATGGCCCAAAGCTGGGAAGGACAGATTATATTGAAGATTATTGAAACACCATTTTAAAAAGAGCTCAGTAGGTGGAAGGAAGAGCTGGAATGAGCAAAATGAAATGTAAAGAAATGAAATGAGGTAGAAACAGATGTAAAATCCTATATTTAATCAATTGCTTGTTGCACAACTTAGGAAGACCTGGTATAAGAGTCACTACATGACAAAGGCCTTTGCCAGTATGTGTTACCTGAGGGGGTTCCAACTTCCCAGAAGTTTGTCGTGAGGCCCCTAGAGGACCTCCAGGCACGTCAGTGGATCTGGGATCTCTTGAGGGCCTCGGTCGCCTAAGCTAGTGAGAAAAACCTTGGAACCGTTCATCCACACCCACCCAATAATCCACCACTCACAGCACTTTGTACCTCGCTCCGTACTGTTCACAGTGCATTACAGTTAAGTTCTTGCACATCTGTCTTGGCTTCTTAAACTTCAGGGGAAGGACCATGGTTTACCCCATTCCAAGTTCCCAGGGCCAAATGCCTGACACAGACACAGACTGGGGAGCCCAGGGAGTCCCCACAGGCAGGGATTTTTGTCCATTTGTTTTGTTCACTGCTGTATCCACGGGACTCAGAACAAAGCTTGGCATAAGGTAGGATTCAATACGTATTTAATGAAAGAATGAATGACACACAGATGTTCAGTAATGCTTAGCCTTTCATTCTCAGTGTGGTTGTGGCATGTCCTGTTAGTAAGTCATGACTTGGCTATTATAAAACCCTCAGGAGTTTCACATCCTTTTGCTTTTGCTTCTCAGTTCTTAGTCTATTCTCATCTCTGAGTACCTGGGGCATTTACTTAGAAAAGCCCAGCTAGGGCAAAAAAGCTTGATGATTCTTTGAAAAGGTATACTCCAGATATAATGACTTCATCATTGACAGGAAGTTAAGTGCACAGGGTGAAGTCAGATGGATCTGGGTTCATGTTCTATCTTGGACAGCTTATTTAAGAGATTTATGACTTTGGTATAAAATCTCCTATTTTCTTGAAGCCTTGGTTTTTTCTTCTAAAGGGGTAGATACTATACGTATAACAAAGTACCATCTCAATAAATGTCACTATTATTGTTACTATTTCACCAAGGCTTTGGGCTCAAGTAGGAGCCATGAGTAGAGAGGGAGAAAACTCTAGGAAGAATCAAGGAAAAAGAAATCAGAAATTGCTAAAGGCTTGCCTTCAAGGTTTATTTCTTTTGTATGTCAAAGCATCTGCTCCTATTAGACACGTAAGCTCCTCAGAGCGGAGTGGGGGTGGGGGGTGGGGGGGTGGCAATAGAGGCCTGCATTGCAGAGGGAGCTAACGTCTCCATGGTAACAGCACATCAGATTCTGATGCGGGCACACCTGATATTCTCAGGTTGCTCCACCATATGGCACTTCATATATTTCATCAAGGAAAAAAAAACACTACCTTGACCTTCCCCTACTGCGTAGGCAAACACAAGCTCACATACTCGCACACCCTCTCCATCTAATCCATGGACGCTGAAGCGATATAAGCCACTGTCACAGAGATTGGAAACAGAGTTCCAAAAGCCATTCATTCAAACAGAGGGCCAGAACAGTCATTCTTGCTTCAAAGAGGTGCCCAGAAGAGAGGTACCTGACAAATACATTTGCAATTTGCCTTTTCTGTGACACTGACGCCGAATCAGGTGGTCTCCCTCCTGCCTCTGGCTTGCTAAGGAAGCAGCCCCATTCATAACCCTGCAAGCAGAATTGCATCCTTGACCATGACTCATCTCATGACACCATTTGTAAAAGTGGCCTCTCAAACTCTCCCTACATATAAATGCCCATTAAATGCTCTGCTTTGAACTGGTTTAAAAGGAAAAAGAAAGATTTCCTGGTAGGATTAAAAAAAAAATGCAGACAGCCTGTAGTTGCCATGTGACACAACCAAAGAATTATGGCTGCTTAGAGATTTCCTGCTCAGCTTCAGAAACAGATGTTTTAAAACTTCATGTTAAAAGAGATGTCAGAAATTGGGGACAAAAGTCACTGTTCCTTGCAGCATATCAAAGTCTTCCTTTTCAGTGGACATCTTATTGATTTGGTTTCTTCACACCACATTCCCCGGAAAGCCCATTTAAATTAACCACGCATGCTGCTCCAGCATGCCTGGATGCGACCACAGTGCCTTGTGTACGTTATGCTTCATAAAGGGCCTTTGAAGACAATGTCTGAAAAAGCCACAGTTAGGAAATGTTAGAATTTAGGGTCTAGAAATGTTGGCTTACTTTTGGTGCCCATGGTGGTTTTTGTTTTAAGTACTTTGGGTAGCCTACTGAGTAGTAAACAATAGTAACCAAATGTATGCATGCAACATGGGAAAGTGAGCTGTGCTCTATAAAGTCGGTAGTTTATGTTTTGAAACTGGTTCAATGTACAGGGTTCTTGGATCATTACTTAATTTGTGGGAAAGGCTTTATGTTTAAAGCAATAAAAGTTTGCCCTTCCATGTCACAGCAACCTTTTGGCAACCTCACTGGCTTCTTGTACTTCCCCACTCCGCTGGTCATGAAGGAACTTTGTGATTGCCTGTAACCCAAAAGGGAACTGTAGGTCCCTTGCAGCCTATCTGACCTCTCCTAAACATGCCAGATATAGTCCGACTTCCTGTTACAGCCGAGATGAAGTAGCCCCATTCCTCCCAGCTCCTCCCTCCCACAGCTAAAGGGCCATGGGCATAACACAACAAACAAGCTTAAGAAGATTCTGAAAGGCAGAAAGAAGAAGGCAGACTTCCCTGGGCCCTTGGGACTTGAGGAACAGCACAGTGGTCGGTCCCCTGGGTTTCTTTATTGCCTTCTATATATTCTGGACAGGGCTCTACAGAAGCTTCCAACCTGGAATTGCCAACAGGTATAGACCAAAAGAATCTTCAAGAAAAGCCTGTTCCCCATTGCCAATAGACCAAGAAAGGGGTCACCTAGCAACAGAAATCCTTATTGGCAATACTCGCCCTGCTCCAGCCAAACACCAGGAGAAGAATCCTGCCCCCAGAATTTCAGCAGGGCCGAACAGAGAGCTGATCTTCTTCCACTGCCCACAGAAGCAGGCGATAGCACTCCAATCCCCTGTTCAGTAGGGCTAAGCAGAGATCTTTGTAATCTTCTACCTCCGACTTGGTGGAAGCAGGTGGTGCCCTAATTCCCCACAGGAAGTTGTCTGTGGGCCAGGTGGGTAGCTGATCTTCTAGTCTCTGCCCAGAGAAAGCAGGCTGTGCCCCTGTTTCCCTGGGTAATATCAGTAGAGTCCAGTAGGTAGTTGAGTCTGACACTTACCTGGTATGAGAGAGGCAGAGTGATGTAGAAGGCTAGTTGGTGTGCTGATTGCTCTCTTCCTTTTCCCCAGTGTCAGCAGGGCCCAGCAAGTTGCTGACCTTCTGCCCCAGTCCTGCAGCAACAAAGCAGTGTGAGGGAGCCCTCAACTTCCCCACTGCCAGGGGTCTGTGGGGTCCTAGGAGGCAGTGGGCCAGTGAGAGTTAGTGCCCCACTTTTGCTGGGAAGGCATCAGCAGGGTTAAGCCATAAATCTACAGATTCAAGAATCTGAGGGAAATCTGAATGGGGTAAACCGAAATGGCGTGAAACCCATGATAAGACACATCATCATTAAACTTTTACAAACTAGAGACCAAAAAAAAAAAAAAAAAAAATCTTGAAAGCAGCCAGAGAGAAATAATGCATCATGTATAGGGGAATACTAACTCAAATAACAGCATATTTCTCATCTGAAACCATGAAGTCCAGAAGAAAATGGCACAACATTTTTCAAGAACTGAAAGAAAAGAACTGTCAACCATCAGTTCTATAACCAGCAAAAATATCTTTCAAGAATGAAGGGGAAATAGACATTCTCAGACAACAAAAAAGTAAGAGATTTTGTTGCTAGGAAACCTATCTTTTCAGAATGGCTGATGAAAGTTCCCAATACATAAAGGAAATGATAACAGAAGAAGGCTTGGATCGGAAAAGGGAAAAAGAACATTAGAATGGGTAAAAAAAAAAAAAAAAAAAAAAAGAGGGGTAGATAGACTATCCTACTTCTCATGAGTTTCTTAAACATATCAGAAGTTTCAAGCCAAAATTCTACCACCATCTGATGTAGTGTTCAATATATGTGGAGAAAATTCTTAAGAAGAGTATATTTTAGGGGTACCTGGGTGGTTCAGTCAGTTAAATGTCCAACACTTGAGCTCAGCTCAGGTCTTGGTCTTGGGGTCATTAGTTCAAGCCCCACGTGGGGCTCCCGCTGGTTGTGGAGCCTACTTAAAAAAAAAAAAAGTATATTTTAAAAATGGGGAGTGTCGAGGGACCAAAATGGAAATGTTTTCTATCCATCATTCACAAGTAGTTGATGCTGATACCATAGACTTCGATAAGTTACATATGTATATTGTAATATCTATATGCAGAACAAGATAGTCAAAAATGTTATAAATATATCAAGGTGGAATCTTAAAACATGTTCAAGTAATGCAAAGGAAGGTAAGAAAAGGGAAATGGTGGAATTAGAGGAAACAAACAGAAAATAAATAATGAAGTGGCCAATTTAAGCCCTAATGCATGAATGGTTACCTAAAATGGTCTAACTATAACAATCAAAAGACAGAAATTGACGGAGTGGATTTAAAAAATGGCCCAACATATGTTGTTTACAAGAAACATACTTCAAATATAACTGGTGGGTAGGTTGAAAGTAAAAGAATAGAAACAGATATACCATGTAAACATTAATGATAATAGTAGTAATAATAAAAAACAGGAGTGGCTATATTAATGTCTGGTTAAAGTAGACTTCAAAGCAAAGAAAATTACTAGAGACAAAAAGGTAATTACATAATGATGGAAGGCTCCAGCCACCAGGAAGACATAAAGCAGTAAGATAAAAGATAAACCACTGCTCTGGTTTTGATGGCACATCTCTCTCTTCCTCACTGGACCATAAGAGCCTTTGAAGACAAGAATCACACCTATTGGTGTTGCCTCCCCCACCTTCCCCCGCCTCCCCCCCTCCCCCCCGCTCCCTGCTCCAGGAGGTGCTTAAGAAATGTTTTGAACCAAATGTAGTGGAAGTCTACTGTAGTTGTGGTCTGGCTCACAAGAGCACCCCCTTCTCTAGGAAGGGCCTCAGAGGAGCTGAAGAGACTATGGCTATTCGTGGCACCATGGTAGATTGTACCGACTGAGATGCCCCCTGAAGCAGAGCAAGTGTTTGCTGGCTCACTCTTGCCTTGAGGTGGTGTGAGAGCTTGCGTTCCCAAAGTACTCCCCTTTGGGGTTTTTGCTAGAGTTTCCCTTGGGTAGCTGGGTCCTAAACGTGGGGAATCTGCCCTTCAGCTGCTCCACCGTCCTCTTTGTAGACCCTCCCAAGAAACCTAGGAGATCTTATGCAAATAACTTCCCAGCTCTCCTGAGAGACATATGTGGATTAGGCCCCACAGTGACCCTACACAAGAAACCATATCCATAAATAATCCCAACTTTAAGACACACTGGGGTCAACCAGCATACCATTTGATTAAGTAAGGCATTGAAATGCAGTGACAGGTCCTATCTCATGACTGGAATGTAAATCTGAGGGAGACTGGCCGGGAATAAATAGACACCTTTCTTGGTGTATCATTATGATACTCAGTGGTTGGAAAGGAAATTATTTACTTGGCAAATCTCCACAGTAACATTATGAGATCACTGGTATGTTGCTAATGACTTGTGCGCTCTTGTTTTATAGCTTAGTAGCTGCTTAGTGCCCAGAATTTATAGGCACGGTGGCAGGTTTGCCCTAAGTCATCAGCACCCTCAGCAAGTAAGGCCAGAGCAAGTGAGACTGTGGCTGCAGAAGGGAGATTTTCCCTTGGGGCCTTTGAGGGAGAAGCCCAGACCCATGGCCTCCCAGCCCAGTGGAAGTCAGAGGTCCAGCCCAGACATTTCCTAACTGCATGCTCCTGAGGAGTCAATCCCAGTTCTTCTTTCTATGGGGCCATTTTCATTGCCAGTGGCCAGACTTCAAATGCCAGTGGTCATTTTATCATGGCACTCCCTGACCCAGGCCTCCTCTCACGGCCTGACCCCGTGGCCTTCAGGTGGCTGCATCAACCACATTCCAGGTGGCTCCCAACTGGGCCACCCCACTGCCTGTCCACATGGGACCGTTTCTCCTTGTTCTTCATCCATGCTGGTCTCTCGGCCTCTCATTGGCTTTCTACACTTGTTTATATCCTCAACGTTAGGGCTCATCTCAGTTTTTGCCTGTCTTTGGGATTGCTCTCGTTTTGACCCTTGACATTCTCTCAGACCATCCATGCTGGGCCCCTGGCGGTTCTCAGGCATCACCCACCCGGGCAACAGCTTATTTGACCAGAGCCCCCACTGGGTGCTCCAGCTTCTCATTCCTTCCCCTCCTCATTCCTCCTCGTCCATGAATAGTCATCCCCTAATTCCAACTTAGCCTTGCTATAGCCCTGCTATGATAGGGGTGAACCTCCTATGTGTCCTGCCCCCCTCACTCTATGGCCTTTGTGCTGAGGGTGGGCTATCACCTTGGTAAAAGTGTACATCCTGGGGCCTAGCAGCTGCCTGGCTACAAATGCCCACATTCTCTCTCCTGGCTCTGAGGCCTGGGGCAAGTCCGTGATCTTTCGTAGCCTCAGGCTCCTTATCTGGAAAATGGACATCGTCAGAGTAGCTAACATACAGGGTACTTGGGAAGACTTAATGAATTCATATAAGCATTTAGAACAGAGCCTAGCACAGAGTAAGGGCTGTGTATTTGCTCTTTTGTTAAGTTAATCTTTAAAAGTTAAGCCAGCTTTGGAAACCTTGTTTCTGTGATTTTAGGAGTGCGGCTATTGCTTCGTTGTGCTTAGCGTGCCTGGCCACCCAGCTGGAATGGGAAGGCTAAAATCAAAACCAGGTTTAAGGGAGAGGGACGGAATTAGGGACAAGCTTTTCTGTCTGTGATTTTTAAAGAAGAATTGCCTTCTCTAAAAAAATGTGTACTTAATATTAACTCCTGAAGCAGATGCCTCTTGAAGAACAGCCATGGAAGAAATGCCTACAAAAAGTTGGTACCCTTTTCTCTGGTTCTTACTCCCATTTGTCAGCTGACTCGGGATCTTCGCTCGAAAGCTCTTCTGGATGGTGTTTCTGTGCCGCAGGCTGGCGGGTCACAGCACTGGGCTCCAGATCTCTCGGATCTCCCGGGCCCGAGCTGTTACCATTCTCTCTTAACCCCAGGTCGCCTCTCCACCCTGCCAAGGATGTTTGCATTCCTTGCAAGGAAGACTTTAATTTATTCTGCAATATTCCTGTGCTCCAAGTTAGTGTTTTCTCTGTAGCGGAAAAGGGAAGAAAGAAGTGCTCCCAGGCTGCATATCGATCGCCATTGGGGCAGATTCCCAAGTGCGGCCTGCAAGCCCCATTCGGTGGCGGCCTAGCCTGGAGAGCGCTGTCCCCGGTCCCCACTTGCTAGCTTGCACACCAGGTGGGCACCCAGGTGTGGGAACCCACAGTTCCGCCATGCCACACGCGCATGCCTCTGGGGCTGCTGTCCGCCTGCTGCCGGGGATGCAGGTCTTCCTCTTTGTCCCTACTTGTCCCGGCCTCCCAGCTGGGATCCGTGCGGACTCAGTCCCAGAAATAGCACGATCAAGGGATAGGTGCTGTGAGAGACAGAGGGAGGGGCCAGTGCTCCTTGGGGCCTGGCAGGGGTGGGGGCTGGGAGGGATCAAAGGAGCATCCTCGTCCTCGGGAAGATGACCCCGAGCTCCGTTTTCAAAGGCGGGTAGGTGTTCCCCAGTAGGCTGCAGGGGCAGTGGGAGTGGGATGGAGAATTCCCGGTGGAGGAAGCGCCCCCGGAAAAGGTGAAGAAGCATAGGGAGGAGCTCGCAAAGGGTGCCTGACTCCTGGGCTACCTCTGCATGAAGCCCCAGCTCCCAGGTAAGCTCCGTTTTATACTGGAAATCTTTCATTCTGAGTGGTCCAACAGCCCACATTTTTTTTCGTTTGTTTGTTTGCCTGCCTGCAGGGGAATATGATGTCTCCCTCCACAGAACAAGGTCATTCCTTTGGGTCTAGGAGGAAATTTGAAAAGCATCCCTATAGCGGCTGACACATTCACTGCTTGACACTGGCCCACACTGCTAGGCAGGGACCCTTCAGGGGAAAGCCCCGGTCTGGAGAACAGGCAGGTGTTTGGAGGGAGGCACAGCAAGGCTCTATCATTAAATCATGCCCACCCACCTCCAGGATAAGCCAGACTAAACTAATTTTACCCTCCCTCCAGGCAGGAATTCCAAAGAACCACCCTGGACAGGTCCTTCAGTAATATACAATTATCCATGATAATTAATTAGCTAGTTAGACACTTACATTTAATTAATTAATTAAGCATTTATTAAATGATATTTATGTGACAGGCATTGCACATTCCCAGAGGGGATGCAAAGAAAAACAAAACATGGTCTCTGCCTCCAGGAGCTCACGGCTGGAGAGAAAGATCAATAAACAAATACTACCAGTCCCATGTGATATGAGCCTATAATCACAACCACGGCCGTGGAGAAAGGAAGGCACCAGCCATACTGGCAAGGGGCTGGAGTCCGGAAGGGGGAAAGAGACGATGCTAAGAAGGGTTACCATTTAGATGAGTCTTGAAGGATGAGTAGGAGTTTAATTGGAGGGCAGAGTGGGAAAGAACCTTCTAGGCAGTTCCAACAGCATTTCGAAAGGCAAGAAGTTAAAGAAGGCAAAAAGCCTTGGTCTTCACGGGGAATGTGCTGGGAAGGCTCATTAACTCGCAGCGTCACGCCATTCCCCACCTCCTGGGTCCATGGCAGCCAAGCCAACCGCCCACAGCAGGTTCTCCCCGGTTCCCCCCTCCAGAGGGTTCCAGGCAGTAATAACAGATGCACAGGACTGGCGCTTGAGAAGTGGCCTCTTCGCCATCCTGGGATGAAAATTTTTGTGTCGTTCGATTGTAAGGCATTTAGAGAAGCATGGCAGGAGACGAAGCTGGGAAGGCAGTTTGGGGCTGGGCTATAAAGAGCCTTGTGTGTCATCCTGAATTCCTTCTGTTGATGGTAGAAAGCCACTACAAGTTTTTAGGCCGGAGACGAACACAATCAGACCCGTGTAGACATGGTTCTCCACCTCAGTGCTGCAACGCAGCGCGTGTAGCTGTCGATTGTGAGAAGGGTGGCAAAGAACCAGTTCTTTAAAGTGAGTGCTGAGGGTGGCAAAGGACGTCCTTAAAACGGTCAGGAAGGGTAGAATTAACATCCCCCCCGAATCTCTGTCACTCGAGCTAGGGAGGTAGCACAGGAGCCCCTGAAACTCCTACTGCTGTCTTGAGAATTTCCTTGGGCCTTAGGATCCCTCCCTGCGCCCCTTCGAGAGTCAGGCACCAAAAGCTGCTCCACGCTTCCTGTTCAATAACTTCTCATTCCTGGCTCACGTGCCTTTGATACTCCCTTGGCCCGGGGGCTCGGGGGCTCATATTCCTCTGCAAGTGGTAGCTTCCCTCTCTGATAATGTGTGACAGGAGGCAGCCAAAACTCAGGCCCTCACCTGTGCTCCTCCCAGCGAGCCTAAGCGGAGACGAGGGAATGAGTCCCACAGTCCCCTGTGGCCTCTGATCGTCCCCGTTTGCTACCACCCCACCAGGGACGCCCCTCCTCAGGCCTGTGTCTGTAGGCCCTCTGGCAGATGCAGCCCTGGGGAGGAGGCCGGGCCCCCAGGTTGCAGGGCTGTAGTGCTGGGGTCAGGCCCCCCGCCGGCCTGCTTTCATCTGCTCCTCAGCTCAGCAGGGTTGGGAGCCGACATCCTTGAGACCGGGGCTGTGGCAGCTATTTCTGTGGCAGTGGGTGAGCTCTGACCACGCCAGTGTGGGAGAACGGCACCAGCTGAGCCTCAAACTTCCAGAATGTGCCCCTGCTCCATCCCACACCGCCCACAGCAGCATGCTGCCGGCCCCACACCCAGCCCGGCCCACGGTGAGCAACAGCCCTCCGTGCCTCAGGGTTTTCTCACCATTTCTTGTTAGTGCTTCAGGTCTGTGCACGCTTCCCTCCCACATCTGCAGGTTCTCCAGAATTGAGGTGGGGGGGTGTTCATGCTCTTGTCAGTGGCCCCAGCTCTCCTCTCCATAAACGACAGGCCGGAGCCTCGCGATTTAATATAGTCCAGGAAAAGCAGGTGCTCTAAGGCCCAACTATTCTAGAACCAACTATTGCTACACTTAGTTTCAGTTATTTAAGAAAGCTGAAGAATAACTTAAGGCTTTTGGCAACATTACAACTTTTGCATCTTATTATTCATCAACCACCTACATTTTTGTTTTTAAATATAAATGCTATTTATTTTTTGGTATAGATAATCCACCTTCTTTTGTTCAAAACTTGGTACAGAAAGGTGTGTGCTACAATAAAAAATTTCCCTCCTTCCCCAGCCACCCTGTTACCGGCAGGCAACTGGGCTAACCAACTTCTCATGGAGTGAACTTGAGACCCCACCACACCTTTTGTATCATAAAAACGTTCAAACCCACAGAAAAGCTGGAAGCGTACAGTGAGCCCATTCACCTAGATTCACCACTTGTTTTGCAACATTTGCTTTATCTGTGTGTATGTACCCGTCTCTCTTTCTACACACACACACACACACACACACACACACTTTTTTCTCGAACTATTTGAAAGTTGCAAACATCAGGACTCCTGACTCGTAAATACTTGAGCAGGGACCCCCTAAGAACAAGCACTTTCTTCTCCACAGCCATAATATCACTATCACGTGCAAGAAATGTAACATTAACACAACAAAATTATATAAAATTCCTTCCAATTGGCCCAAGAATGTTCTTTGTGACAAAGTTTCGCTCTAGAAGCCAGTCAGCACGGATTTCCTCTGGTTTTCGCCACTCTTTCACCTAGAGCAGCCCAGATCAGTTGTCTTGTGGAGGGGCTCTCGGTTCGGACTCATCTGATGATTTCCTCATAATTAGATTCAGGCTAAAGGATTTTGACAAGGCACATAATGTCGTCAACCACCTATCTTTGATTCTATAGGAGCAGTTCCCTCAGGAACCATCTATAGAAGGGTTATAATGCTCCTCTTGAAAATTTATAAAAGAACTGCCTGATGTGTTGAGAATCACCCGAAGGCACAAAATGGGAGGGCAAATTTCAACTCTAATTGGCATAACACAATGTTACAGTCCTCTCCTTTTAAACTTCTGATTTGATGACATTTTTAAAATGTTCTGTCACCCTCGGATGAGTATAAGTTCTGCCAGGGTAAATGACTTACGATGGCATGGCTCTGCTGTGCCAGCAACGTTCTCAGGAAGCCCCTGAGTCCAGCTCTAATCGGAAAGAGGCGCTCAGTGTTTGGATCCAGGGGTCATTTTGCCACACGCTCTTGGTTCTGGCAACACTCTTCAGCATCCTAACGGATTGTACTAAACTCCAAGTGAGCAGGTAAACTTCCTGGAGTGTATTTGACGACCCACTCATCTTGGTGTGTTACAGCAGGTGACATTCAAGATAATACGTTTTACAGAAATCATGTTAAAACTCTTTGAGGCCTTTTATTGGTAAGGCTCACCCTTACAACTGTGGGCTTTCCCCTGTGCACATCGAAGAAACTATTTCCTGAGGAAAGTCTCAGTCCTGTTTTCTGGTTCTCTTCTAATCCACCTGGGAGGAGCTGATCTTTCATCCAAGCAAGGGTAATTTTCATAGGAAATTTGAAGCTTTGCTTCCTTCAATCATGGCCACCAAAACTTCTGAGCCTTCCTTTAAACAAGCTGGTCAGAATACCTACATGTCAGACCGTGTTGAATGACTAAACAATTGAATAAACAAAATGAGTTTCAAAAAAGAGCCCAAGGGCCTGCTAACCTTCCCTTCTTCTTATGTGGTTTTTGGAGGTGAAGGTGCTTCCCCCTGCTCCACGGTGGAGTCTGAGCGAGGTGTGGCTTGTAATGTAATGTAATGTTATTTTTGCAAAATGAAAAATGACCTCTCATTTTTAAAATTAAGACGACAGAATGGGGCGCCTGGGTGGCTCAGTTGGTTAAGCGACTGCCTTCGGCTCAGGTCATGATCCTGGAGTCCCTGGATCGAGTCCCGCATCGGGCTCCCTGCTCGGCAGGGGGTCTGCTTCTCCCTCTGACCCTCCCCCCTCTCATGTGCTCTCTCTCTCTCATTCTCTCTGTCTCAAATAAATAAATAAAATCTTAAAAAAAAAAAAAGACGACAGAATGTGAAGCTCTCCACATTCTTCTGGGGGATGGAGGGAAAGGAAAGGCAGTGCTCATCTCTTATCCCTCCCCCACAAGTGAGGATTATCAGAGATGGTTCTCAACTCTCTAATTAAACTCTGCTCCTAAATGCTGAGCCTGGGCAACACGTGAGTAACTTTGGAAACTTCTTTCCACTTTGAGTGACATTTGTACCAACTACCACAGGAATAAAAGGCCATTGTCACTCACCAGCTAAGAAGCTGTAGTAGAAAGTGTCAAGAAAGAAGGTGACAGAAATTCACAGGAAGGAGCATTAAAGCAATTGCCGAAGCCAGACACCAAGGAGGATGCTGTGACTGGAAGCCAGTGAGCACAGTGGGCTGTCCTTAGCACCCAGCGGACACTACGAAAACATTTGTACTCACCTCACATTCTTCTCATTTGGTCAGCCTTATGTATAAATATCTTACATGTCACGCCAACTCCATCACCAGAGAGCTGATGTCATTCGGCTATATTGTATTAGCTCCCCAGAGAAATGACAGCAAAGAACCATAAATCCATGGTATCCTTGACTTCTGAAGATGGTCAGTGTAAGAAACAGTTACATCAAATCACTATTACATAAAGGCTTATCTATGATCAGTTCCTTCCAGCCCTTATACACTGATGGGCTTCCTTTTACTAAATAATGAAAACTATGCAGCTCGTGTGTGTCTTGTTTTACCTTAGTTCTTAACTAAGTTTTTGCTTTAGTTGTAAGAGTTTGCATTGATCTAGGGTTTTGGACCAAATTCTCTTCCGGTCTCCATTGCTTTGTAGTTGGTGTTTTTAAAAACAAGCAAACAAAAAATCTTTTAAAAGGGATTCCTATATATTTTTTGACTATCATTTTATTTTTGGAAATAAGTGGCATTATCATGTTAATATTTCTCTAGAAATAATTTCATACTGTGGCTTTTATTATAAACTGTCTTATCAAAAGGGACTCTTTCCTTTTTAAACATTTTATTTATTCATTTTGGTGGGGGGGAAGAACAGAGAGAGGGGGAGAGAGAATCTTAAGCAGGTTCCACACCCAGCACAGAGCCCAACACAGGGCTTGATCTCACAACCTGAGCCAAAATCAAGAGTTGGACGCTTAACTGACTGAGTCCTAGGCACCCCTAAAAATTTTATTTTTATTTATTTATTTTAAAGACAATTTTTAAAAAGCAGTTATAGATTTGCAATAAAATTGAGAGAAGTTTACAGAGATTTCACATATGCCCCCTCTCCCCTCACATTTATATATTCCGCCATTGTCAATATTGCTCCCCAGAATGGTACAATTTTTATTAAGGATGAACATACGTTGACATGTCAAGCTCACCCACAGCCAATAGTTTACCTTATTGTTCACTCTTCATGTTGGACAAATGTATAACAACATATGTCCATCATTATAATATCATACAGAGTATGTTCACTGTCCTAAAAATCTTTTGTGCTTTGCCTATTTATCTCTCCCTTCCTTCCCCTACCCCTGGCAACCATTGATCTTTTTACTGTCTCCATAGTTTTGCCTTTTCCAGAATGCCATATACTTGAGTTATATAGTATACAGCCTTTTCAGATTGGCTTCCTTCACTTATTAATATGCACTCAAGATTCCTCCCTGTCTTCTCATGGCTTGGTAAGTTCATTTCTTCTTCTTTTTTTAGATTTATATTTATTTATTTGAGAGAGAGAGACAAAGATAGCGACAGAGAGCATGAGTGAGCACAAGCTGGGAGGAGAGGAAGAAGAGGGAGAAGCAGGCTCCCCCATAAGCTGGGAGCCTGATGCAGGGCTTGATCCCAAGATCCTGGGATCATGACCCGAGCTGAAGGCAGACACTTAACCAACTGAGCCACCCAGGAGCCCCTATAAGCTCATTTCTTCTTAGGGCTGAGTAATATCGACTGTCTGGATGTACCACAGTTTATTTATCCATTCACCTACCGAGGGACATCTTGATTGTTTCTAAGTTATGGCAGTTATGAATAAAGCTACTGTGAACATCTGTATGTGGGTTTTTGTGTGGATATAAGTTTTCAGTTCCTTTGGGTAAATACGAAGCAGTGTGGTTGCTGGTTCATGTGGTAAGAGTATGTTTACTTTTGTAAGAAATCACCAAACTCTTCTTAAGTGGCTGCACCATCTTGCATTTCCACCAGCAATGAATGAGAGTTCCTGTTGCTCCACATCCTCATCAACATTTGGTATTGTCACTGTTCTGGATTTTGGCCATTCTAATAGGTATGTAGTGGTATCTCGTTGTTTTAGTTTGCATTTCCCTGATGACATATGATTTGGGGCATCTTTTCAAATACTTGTTATCTATATATCTTCTTTACTGAGACGTCTATTGAAGTCTTTTGCCCATTTTTAAATTAGGTTGTTTGTTGTCTTATTGTTGAGTTTTAAGAGTTCTTTGTATATTTTGGATAATAGTCCTTTACCAGAAGTGTCTTTAGCAAATATTTTCTTCCAGTTTGTGGCTTGTCTTCTCATTTTCTTCATATTGTCTTTCACAGAGCAGAAGGTTTTAATTTTAATGAGGCTCAGATTATTTCTCTCATAGAGCCTGTCTTTAGTGTTGTATCTATAAAGGTATCACCATACCCAAGGCTATATAGGTTTTATTCTATGGTATCTTCTAAGAGTTTTATAGTTTTGTGTTTTCCATTTAGGTCTATGATCCATTTTCAGTTAATTTTTGTGAAGAGTGTTAATGTCTGTGTCTAGATTCACCTTTTTTTTTTTTTTTTTTTTGCATGTAGATGTTTAGTTGTCCCAGCAGCATTTGTTGAAAAGACTATTTTTGCTCCATTGTATTGCTTTTGCTTCTTTGTCAAAGATCAGTTCTGGGCTCTCTATTCTATTACACTGATCTATTTATCTTCTCTTTCACCAATATCATACTGTCTTGATTTCTATTGACATTTATAGTAAGTCTTGAAGGTAGGTAGCATCAGTCCTCCAACCTGGTTCTTCTACTTCAATATCATGTTGGCTGTTCTGGGTCTTTTGCCTCTCCATACAAACTTAGATAAGGGTTGGTTGATATCCATAAAATAACTCCCTGAAATTTTGATTGAGGTCGCATTGAATCTATAGGTCATGTTGGGAAAAACTGACATCTTGACAATACTAAATCTTCCTAACCATGAAATATGTTTCCATTTAGTTTTTTGATTTTATTCATCAGAGTTTTATAGTTTTTCTCATATAGATCTTGTATATATTTTATTAGATTTATACCTAAGTGTTTCATTTTTTTAGTTGCTAATGTAAATGCTGTTGTGTTTTTAATTTCAAGTTCCACTTGTTCATTGTTGGTATATAGGAAAACAACAACTTTTTTTTTTTTTAAGATTTTATTTATTTATTTGACAGAGAAAGACACAGCGAGAGAGGGAACACAAACGGGGAGTGGGAGAGGGAGAAGCAGACTCCCTGCTGAGCAGGGAGCCCGATGCGGGGCCCGATCCCGGGACTCCAGGATCATGACCTGAGCCAAAGGCAGTCGCTTAACCAACTGAGCCACCCAGGCGCCCAACAACAACTTTTGTATATTAATCTTGTATCCTCAAAACTTAATAATTTATTAGTTCCAAGAGGTTTATTTGTTGTTGACTCTTTCAGATTTTCTTCATAGATGACCATGTCATCTGTGACCAGTTTTATGCCTTCCTTCCCAATCTGTATACCTTTTCTTTTCTTTTCTTTTCTTTTCTTGAGTTATTACATTAGTGAAGACTTCAGTATGTTAAAAAAGAGTGGTGAGAGGGGACATCCTTGCCTTTTACCTGATCTTAGAGGGAGAGTGTCAAATTTCTCATCATTAAGTATGATGTTAGCTGTAGGCTTCTTGTAGGTAGTCTTTATCAAGTTGAGGAAGTTCCCCTCTATTCCTTATTTATTGAGAGTTTTATCATGAATGGGTTTTGGATTTTGTAAAATACTTTTTCTGCATTTGATATGATCATGTGACCTTCCTTTTTTAGTCTTTTGATGTGATGAATTACATTAGTTGGTTTTTGAGTGTTGAAGCAGGCTTGCATACCTGGCTGGGATAAACCTGAGTCATCATGGTCGATAACTCTTTTTTACTTGTTTGGATTCAATTTGCTAATGTTTTGCTGAGGATTTCTGCATCTATGATCATGAGAGATATTGGTCTGTGGTTTTCTTAAAATGTCTTTGTCTGGTTTTGGTATTGGGGAAATGCTGGCCTAATAGAATGACTTAGGAAGTATTCCCTCTGTTTCTATCCATTGAAAAAGATTGTAGAGAATCAGCGTAATTTCTTCCTTAAATGTTTGGTAGATTCAACAGTGAATCCATGTGGGGCTGGTGATTTCTATTTTAGAAGGTTATTAATAATTGATTCAGTTTCTTTAATAGATACAGGCCTATTCAGATTGTCCAATTTTTCTTATGTAAGTTTTGGCAGATTGTGTCTTCCAAGGAATTGGCCCATTTCATTTAGGTTATCAAATCTGTGGGCATAGAGTGTGTCATAGTATTTCTTTATTATCCTTTTACTTTCCATGGAATTCGTAGTGATGTCCCTCTTTCATTTCTGATATTAGTAATCTATGTCCTCTCTCTTTTTTTCTTAGTCTAGCTAGAGGTTGATATTATCAATTTTATGATCTTTTCAGAGAACCAGCTTCGGTGTCATTGATTTCTTCTAGTGATTTCCTGTTTTCAATTTCATCGATTTCTGCTTTGTTCTCTTCTGCCTACTTTGGATTTAATTTGCTCTTTTTCCTACTTTCCAAAGGTGAAAATTTAGATTATTGGAGAGCTTTCTTCTTCTTCTTCCTTTTTAAAGATTTTATTTATTTATTTTATTTTAGAGAGAGGGGAGGGGAGGAGCTGAGGGAGGGGGGAGGGGGAAAGAATTTCAAGCAGACTCTGCACTGAGTGCAGAGCCCGATGCGGAGCTTGATCTCATGACCCTGAGATCATGACCTGAGCTGAAACTAAGCGTCTCATCCTTAATGGACTTAGCCACCCCAAGATTTTTCTTCTTTTTTAATATAGTCATTCAGTGCTGTAAATTTCCCTCTAAGAACTGCTTTCACTGCATCCCAAAAATTTTCCTAAGTTGTGTTTTCATTCTTATTTTGTTCTTATTCTTATTTCATTTGTATTTAGTTTATTTTTAAGTTTCTCCTGAGATGTTTTCTTTGACCCATGTATTATTAGAAGTGTATTGTTTAATCTTTATTTATTTTAGGATTTTCCAGTTATCTTTCTGTTATTGATTTGTAGTGTAATTCCATTGTGGCCTGAGAGTACATAGTGTATAATTTATATTCTTTTATATTTGTTAAAGTGTGCTTTATGACCCAGAATGTGGTTTATCTTGGTGAATGTTCCATGTGAGCTTGAGAAAAATGTGTATTCTGCAGTAGTCTATAGATGTCAATTATACCCAGTTGGTTGATGGTGTTGTTGAGTTCAACTATGTCCTTACTGATTTTTGTCTCCTGGATCTGTTCATTTCTGAGAGAGAGGGGTTAAAGTCTCCAACTATGATAGTGGATTCATCTATTTCTCCTTGAGATCTATTAATTTTTGCCCCATGTAAGTTGGATGCTCTGTTAAGTACATACACATTAAAAATTATTATGTCTTATTGGAGAATTGACTGCTTTATCATTACGTAATGCCCTTCTTTCTGCCCGATAACTTTCTTTACTTTGAAGTCTGCTCTGAAATTCATATAGCTACTCCAGCTTTCTTTTGATTAGTGTTAACATGCTATATTTTTCTCTATCCATTTACTTTTAACTATATGTGTCTTTATATTTAAAGTGGACTTCTTGTAGACAACATATAGTTGGGTTGTGTTTTTTTTTTGACCCATTCTGACAATCTCTGTGTTTTAATTGGTATATTTAAACCACTGATATTCAAGTGATCATTCATATAGTTGGATTAATATCTACATTGTTTGTTACTGTTTTTGATTTTTTGCCTGGTTCTTTTTTCCTATTTTTGTCTTCCACATTTTTTTGACCTGTGGTTTTAATCAAACAATATATATGATTCCATTTCTCTCTTTACTTAGCATATCAATTATACTTTTTAAAAAACTTGTTTTAGTAATTGCCTTAGAGTTTGCAACATACATTTATAACTAATCCAAGTCCACTTTCAAATAACACTATACCACTTTACAGGTAGTGTGAATACCTTGTAAAAACAAAATAATCCCAATTCTTTCCTCTTATCCCTTGTATCATTGGTGTCATTCATTTCACTTACATGTAAGAAAACATAAACATATGTATATATAAAATATATATACAGACATAAGATACATACATAAGCATACATAGTCAAATATATTGTTGCTATTATTTTGAACAAACTGTTATCTTTTAGATCAATTAAGAATAAGAAAAAAAAAGTTTTTATTTTACCTTCATTTGTTCTTTTTTTGAGGCTCTTCCTTTTTTATGTAGACCTGAGTTTCTGACCTACATTATTTTCATTCTCTCGGGAGAACTTATTTTAACATTTCTTTTTTTTTTTTTAGGCAGGGGGAGGGGCAGAGGGAGAGAGAGAGAGAGCGAATCTTAAGCAGGCTCCAGGCCCAGCATGGAGCCCTACACAGGGCTCAATCTCACAACCCTGAGATCATGACCTGAGCTGAAATCAAGAGTCAGATGCGTAACCGACTGAGCCACCCAGGTGCTCCTTAACATATCTTATAAAGCAGATCTACTGGCAACAAATTGTCCAGATGTTTATTTGTCTGAGAAAGTCCATTTCCCCTTCACTTTTGAAGGATAATTTTGCAGGGTACAGAATTGCAGTGGGTTTTTTTCTCTCAATACTTTAAATATTTCACTCTACTGTCTTAGTTGCCTGGTTTCTGAGGAGAAGTTGGATGCAATTCTTAACCTTGTTCCTCTGTAGGTAAGATTAAAAAAAAAGACTTTATTTATTTGAGAGAGAGTGGGAGAAAGTGAATGAGAGAGGGAGAGGGAGAGAGAATCTGAAGTAGACTCCGCACTGAGCACAGGGCCTGATGTGGGGCTCAATCCCACAACTGCGAGATCACGACCTGAGCCGAAACCAAGAGTCGAATGCTTAACTGACAGCACCCAGGCACCCCATAGGTAAGATTTTTTTTTTTTTTACCTTTGGCTTTTTTCAGGATTTTAGAAAATTATCTTTGACTTCCTATACTTTGAAAATGATATACTGAAGTCCGGTGGGGTTTTTTGTTGTTGTTGTTGTTGCTGTGTTTGTTTGTTTTGTTTTTGCATTTATTCTGCTTGGTATTCTCTGAGCTTCCTGGATCTGTTGTTCGATGTCTGACATTAATTTGGGGGAAGTTATCAGTCATTCAAATATTTCTTCTGTTTCTTCCTCTCTTCTCCTTCTGATATTCCCATTCCCATTACATATATGTTCCACCTTTTGGAATTTCCCACACTCCTTGGATATTCTGTTCTATTTTGTTCAGCTTCTGTTCTTTTTGCTTTTCAGTTTTCAAGGATTTTTTTGACATAGCCTCCAGCTCAGAGATTCATTCCCCATCCAGTCCGGTCTACTAATAAGCCCATCAAAGGCATTCTTCATTTCTGTATCAGTGTTTTTGATGTCTAGCATTTCCTTTCGGTTCTTTCTTAGGATTTCCGTCTCTCTGCTTACATTGCCAGTCTGCTCCTGCATGCCGTCTACTTTGTCCATTAGAACCCTCAGCCTATTAATCATAGTTGTTCTAAATTCCCGGCCTGATATTTCCAACAGCCCTGCCATGTCTGGTTCTGATGCTTGCTCTGTCTCTTCAAACTGTGTTTTTCTGCCTTTTGGTGTGAATGTAATTTTTTCTTGATAGCTGAACATGATGTACCAGGTAAAAAGAGCTGCTGTAAATAGGCCTCTGGTGATGTGATGGTGAGGTGTGGGGGAGGGGGGAGCGTTCGTCATCCTGTCCTTAGGTCGCGGTCACTTAGTGAGCGTGTGCCTCTGCACTGTGAGCATCACAAGTGTTTCTCAGTTTTTTCTTTCCCTTTAGGTAGACCAGAATGGCAAGAGTGGGATAGAGTTGGATGTTCCCTTTCTCCGTACCAGTTAGGCTCTGATAGTAAGCATGGAAGGCTTTGGTTAACTAGCTTCCCCTGAGGGCCGGTCTTTTTAAGAAAAACAGGGAGGATGGGTTAGCCTGGTGGCGGGTATTGAGGAGGGCACATTCTGCATGGAGCACTGGGTGTTATGCACAAACAATGAATCATGGTACACTTCATCTAAAACTAATGATGTAATGTATGGGGATTAACATAAGAATTTAAAAAAAAAGTATATCTTAGTTGGTATAGTTTCTGAAGTGCACGATGAGGGAAAGCAGTATTAAATAAAATATTTATAGTTTAATTTATAAGTTTTATCGTGGAAACAGGACACACAGAGATGTTGACTGATGTTTTCCTAATAAATTTCTCTTCTGGAAAAAAAAAAAAAAAGAAAGAAAAACAGTGCTCTGGGGTATTTCAGAATGGTTCCTTAGCCTCCTTCCACTTCCTGGAAACCCAAGGGAACTTTTCTCCAATATTTACTGTGGGAACCTAGTCAGTTTACCAGAGGTAATATTGTGGGGGCCCCCTGTGACCAGGTCCCCCTGGAGTTTTTAACTCTCAGACTCATCTGCACGGAGCCTCCAGCAATTAGTCAATCATGGGGCAGGCTCCCGGGTCTTTGCTCTGGTCAGCCAGTGGTTGCCTGGCTGTGTCTCCAGTCTCAGGGACAGCGGTCTGCCCTGTGTCCTCCCCTCTCTATGGGCCCAAGAAGAGTTGCTGATTCTTCAGTCCGTTCAGCTTTTTACTTGTAGTTAGGAGGGAGTATGGACTTCCAAGTTCTTTATATGTGGAACAGGAAACCAGAAGCCCTACCCTTGCCTTCAAACATGCAATTTCAACACATTTTAAAATATACTGAAATAGCTATTTATGTGGATTTTATTATACACACACACACACACACACATGCAGAACCTCAGTCCTAAAAATCTAAAAGGATAGGATCCTGTGGGCAACATTTTAAAGTAAAACTACTCTAGTCCCGGGACATTCCTTTTCAAAGAACATCGACATTCATTTTGCTCAAATTCCTGATCTTCCTACCCTTCTTACAAGTAAGAACAAAAGCCATAACGATTAGTACTGGGTATTAGGTTCTATGTTCCAGGGACTGCGCTAGAAGCTTCACCTGTGTTAGTGCTAATTCTCACCAACAATCCTGCATAAAAGGAATTATTTAACCCATTTTATGGATTAAGAAACTGAGGCTCAGCAAGTTTGGACACCTTGCCTAAGGCCATACAATTAGTAATTTAATAGGCAGATAGTAATAATAATAATGGTGCCTTAAATCATTATGGTCAAACCTCATCAGTCCGAGTCCTGCCCAACTCTGGTGATGAGTGAAAAAGCCCATTGGCTTAGTCGGCAAGTGACCTTTGCAAACACTGCTAGGTGTGTGGGCTGTGTGTGCGTGTCAGATTATTTTGGACCACGTTGTCATTATCTCATGGTTCACCATCCTATTCTGAAATATGCTTTCCTAACCCATTTTGTCAGAACCTTTCATGAGGTGTCATTACCCACCCCCGCAGCTATTTCGTACCCTGGTTTTGCAGTTTCCAACAGTAGAATGCCTGGTTTGGAGGTGGCATTAGTGAGTTACCAGCAGACTTATAACGATGTGGGTTTTTTTATTAGGCTAAAAGTGGTTTGGTTTTAGTGTTTTGGTAACCCTGTGTTTACCCACCCTCAAATCAAATAGTCTTTTTCAACTCAAATAAGCTATTTCCTTCTTAGATCCAACAGCTTTCAAGCTTTGAAGATAAAAGGACGGGCTGTTTCAGGGCTCAGAACTTTCCATGATGTGTCGTCGAGACGGGAAGTGAATTTGCAACCCTTGACGTGTCCTGAGGAGTTCATTCAAGACAGAGGCATCCGATTCCAAAGCAGCAACCTTGAATTCCCTGAACCGTGAAGCACATTCTGCGGCTCTGTGGTTCTCAAAGGTGGAAGTGAGCACGTGCAGGAGCTGCTCTGGACGCTCACGCTGCCACAGGGACAGCCCCAGGGAGCCCGCAGCTGAGAAGTCAGACTGTCCCACATCGAGGACACCCTAAAGGGGAAGGGCAGCATTGGTTGGAAAATGGGTAACTAGTATTTGTCAATGACAACATTAAAAAATTAAGGGCCTCATGTAGAAAAACATGATTAAAATACAAATTTAATATATTCATGTTTTATCTTCTCAATGAAAACTGAAAAGTAATCATCTACACATTTGTCATGCTCAACAGAGCCCATAGAGAGGTTAATATGGATCATTAAACATCATCTATTAAGAAATTACATTTCACAATAGTGAGTAAAGGGAAAACACATTAGCAAACAAAGAATGCCATTCTTCCCCCCAGTTTATTCCCATGCTCAGACTACACTCTTCGTAACAAGAGGAGAAGAAAGACAAAGTTAAAAGCTCTTAAAATTTAGGATGTAATAGAATTGCTGCTGCTTGTGAAATACTGTTTTAAGTCTGTTTATTCCAAAGTCAGGTCAGAATGCCACCTTAAAGTGATGAAGTGCAACGGGGTCTAATCCTCTCCCACTTCTTAGCTTAAGAAAGTCTTTTACCCCCCATACGACCACAGAGGTAGGCTTATACAGCATAGTGGAGTTTTTAAACGTTGTTGAACACAATTCACAGTTGAGCCATTTTTGACAATGGCCACTCGGGCCCCACCTATGGGTCTGGGATGAAATGGCTCCATCAGAGGCCACCTGGAGCCTGCAGGTGCAGGAGCATGGAGGGTAACACAAATGTCGTGCGACCCCAAAACGGAGACCTATGGGGAGGAAGCAAGGGAGCCTGTGGAGTCTGGTAGCTTCATGCTGGTCACTTTCCAGGGGCCGCAGGACTTGTCAGTTGGCCCGGCGTTCATGAGGTACCCGGTGCGGCTGGACGAGGTTAACCGGCTGTGGGGCTAGAGTCCGAGGCCCCGGCCTCCCCGCCAGTCCTGGCTGCCTGACCACAGCAGGTTACCCAACCTTAGCGAGACTTGTTTGCAAACCCTGTAAAATAAGGACAGTGCCTTAGCAGGTGAGGGTGAGGGTGAGGGTTCCACGAGTTGGACCGTGGAGGGAATTCTGCGCCCTGCTTGGCACACGCAACCTCCCCCGCACACTCTCCACCTCACGCGCATGCCTCGTTTTCTCCTCCTGCTGGCACCTTTCTTTCTTTCTTTTTTTTTAAAAGATTTTATTTATTTATTTGACAGACAGAGACACAGCAAGAGAGGGAACACAAGCAGGGGGAGTGGGAGAGGGACAGCAGGCTTCCCGCCGAGGAGGGAGCCCGAGCAGGGCTCGATCCCAGGACCCTGGGATCATGACCTGAGCCGAAGGCAGCCGCTTAACGACTGAGCCACCCAGGCACCCCTGCTGGCACCTTTCTTGATCGGAGCAAGCTGCCTGGTGTCTGGGCCGCTGGACTCCCTCCCTCTACCCCTCCAACCACCGCACACACCCCTGCCTGCTTCATCTTCATAAAATACCACTTGGCACGTGCATCACTTTCTCCCCTGCTCAAAGACATTCAGTGGCTCCCACCTGACTTCAGGACAAAAATTAAACATGTTAGCATGATGTTTAAAGCCCTCCCAAATGGGCCTCATGTGTCCGACCTGCTCCCCCACTCCCCTCTTGCTATTCCCCAACACACTGCCATCCTTCTGTCTTCCAATCTTTTCCAGTTTCTCCTGTAGGGAAGTGCGCTCACCTCCTTTCTGTGATTCCCTTTAGGCAAAAGTTCTGTCCTTCAAGGAGGCCTCCATCACTATGAGCACAGCCCCTGGATCCCGGAGCCATGACTGGGGCCTCACTTCCTGACTCGTGCCCATTTTTCTCCCCCATTTTTCCTCACTGGGTGCCTAACTCCTTCTGTCTCCTGCATCCCAGCATCTGCTGCACCAACACGGCCCTGTGGCCTTCAGGCCAGGCTGCTGGGGGCGAGGGGAAGAGGGGACTCAGAGACACAGAATACAGATTGTGCACACAGACTGGAAGGACAAGCCATGCCCTTTCTGCCTGGAAGCAGGTCTGAAAATGGAACAACTCTTTTTTTTTTTTTAAAGTCTCAAGAAAGATGTACTTTATTATTAATACTGTCTGTACTAAAGGGGAGCCCTCATTGGGACTGGGCTAAAATGATCAAAATATTGCAAATAGTGCTAACTTAGGAGTGCCTTGTCTTAGCCTGAGGTCATGGATTCAGCAAATGTTCTGGCCCTGCTCTGAAGAGGCACCGTGCCAGCCATTGGAATCACAGCTCCTGTCTTCCAGGATGGGGCAGAGATGCAGACAAAGAAATGAGTGCTTTTACCCCCAGAGTCGAAGCTGCAATTGCTACAGGAGCATAAGCTCAGGGCACTGTGCATGCCCTTCGGAGGGACACAGAGCACAGTCAGGAGAGGTCCAGGGGAATGTCCTGAGGAGCGTGGGCTACCTGAGCGAGGCCCAGCTGATGCCCTGGTGTTAGTGGCGAGAAGGAGAAAGGAGGTGGCAAGGAGTGAGGCTGGAGCGAGAGGAGCAGCGAGTTACAGGACTCGGAGGTGAGAGGGAGGGTGGTGTGTTTGGAACAGAAACGACGGGGTGAGGTGAGGTGGGGCGGCGGCTACAAGGTGCTGGAGAAAGCGGAACAGGTTGGCAGGGGCCAGACGGCGGAAGGCCTTTCTGCCCTGTTAAGGGGTTTGGACTCTCTCCGAAGGGTTTTAGGGCAGGCAGCCTCTGCGACAGAGCGAAGTATGGTGTGATCTGGAGATCAGATTCTGGACCTTTGTCGCCAGGGTTTGCTGTTCTGTTTAATACCCTTTCTGAACGAATTCTGTAAAGTCTGTAATCTTTGTCATGTTTAGCCACTGAACCCTCTGCTCAGTTGGTTCCAGAGATGTCCTTAAATTCCTGTGACCCATAAATCTCCCAGTCATTGCCCAGGGGCCCTGTGCACGCGGCCGGGTACATCTTCGATCCTCAGCCAGACAGTGGCCAAACGTGCCTTCTTAGCCTTCACTTCCTGCTTGTGCAGAGCCTCAAGGTCAGCCGGGGGGTGAGAGCTCCGGGCCTCCTCAGGTCCTCAGGAACACAAGGCCGTGCGCATGCACGTGGCTGTCCAGATGCCCAGGAATATGCCAAAGTTTTTAAAGCCCCAAAGGAGAAGCATTCCTCAGCTTTTCTTTTTCAGCTTTCTGGTTAGCTGCTTGTATGTCCCAACTCTTCTTCCATTCCTCCAACAGCCACAGGGGACCCAGCCACAAAGTGAAACAATTGTTTCTAATTGGGGGGGGTAGGTGGTAGACAGCCCTGGAGAAAAGGCTTTTTGCGTGGAGTGAGTTTAAGTCAGGTCAAATAAAGATGATCTTGCAAGTGGGGTCTTCCAGAGAACTACCAGGTTGACTGAATCATGGCAGCTCCCTGGGAATGAGGTTTTAAGGGAGCTCCCGCCCTATTTTCATCCTTCTGCTGGCTGCCAGGCCGCCGGCTTTACTATGTTTGGTTTTCAAGGCAATAGCGGAGCTGGAGACGGGCAGAGTGGAACAGGGCAAGTTCAAGTACCACAAACCTCACTGTTCTTACCAAGACTTAGTCACTTACACTGAAGAAAAGTTTCCTGGATTACTGCAAGCCTTTGGTTAATTCTGGAGTTCTGACAAAGTTGAGTTTGACAACTTATTGTCAGTGTTGTTCCTTTTTTGGAGGAGAAAAATTTTGGAAGTCCGTATTACCCATTTGGATTTTTGTTTTGGAAGATGACTCTGGCCCTAGTTTGTAGAAGACGTTGGGGTTTGGGGAAGACTGGAGTCAGGGAGAGGGGGTGGGGGTTTCCTGGTCAGTGGGCAGCATGGTGGTAGCCCGTGGGGAAACACCTAGAACGGCTCTTATGTATTGAAGGGCTACGGTTTGCCAGGTTCTGTGCTCAGTACTTTACATAGTTTGTGTACATTACCGTATCTGTTTTAAAGAAGATAAAACTACATTTAGAGAAGTTCAGTACCTTGTCCAAGGGCATACAGCTAAAAAGGGGGTAGAGCAGTTTTTGAATCTTCATTTTTCTGACGTTACAATCCATGCTTATAATCACTATCCTGTATTTCTGGAAGCAGGCTCAATTACTACAGTTAAAAAAAAATTCTTCACTTAACAAGTATTTATTGATGACCAGCTATGTGCCAGGTACTGTTTTAGGGGTTAGGGATATAGTAGTGAAAGTGAACAAGAGAGAAAAAAAAAATCTCCTTTCTCATGGAGCTTAGATTCTAGTTAGTGGAAACAGACTAAATAAACAAGATACATAAGCAGACTGTATCTTATGGCGATAAATGTTGAGATAAGGCAGAGGAAGTAGAGAGAGAGAAGGGGCCTTGCTAGAAAGGAATATTTGAGTAAGGACCTGAGGTCTCTGAGAGAAGCATATTTTTTTAAAAGATGTATTTATTTGAGAGAGAGCAGGGGTGGGAGTGCAGGGGAGGAGTAGAGGGAGAGGGAGAGAGAGTCCCAAGCAGACTCCACACTGAGCACGGAGCCAGAAATGGGGCTCAGTCTCACGACCCTGAGATCTGAGCCAAAACCAAGAGTCGGGCACTCAACCAATGGCGCCCCTCAGGTGCCCCAGAATGTGCATATCTACGTGAAGAGCATCTGGACAGAAGGGATAGCAGGTGCAAAGGCCCCGAGGCAGGAAGGTGTCTGGCTTGCATGAGGAACAGCAAGGGGCCAGGGTGGTGGGTGGAGCTAAGTGAACGAGGAGGGGGATCATATGGAGACAAGGTCAGAGAGGTAATGGGGACACAGACTGACTTTGAGGAGTGACATCTCTCAAAGGATTCCTCTGGCTTATGTGTTGAGCATAGAGAGACAAGGCCAGACACCGGGAGGCCAGGGAGCAAGCTTGGCAGGAATCTAGGAGAAAGGATGTGGTGGCTTGGAGTGAGGGGGTAGCATTGGAGGAGGTGAGGGGTGGTCGGCTTCTTCTGAAGGTTGAGCTTACAGGATTTGCTGATGCACTGGCGGTGGGGAGTAAGGAAGGAAAGTTGTCAAGGACGACTCCAGGTTTGGGTGCTGCAGCCACCAGGGAGGATGGTGTGTCCCTTGCTGATGGGGAAGAGTGGGAGGAAGAGGTTTAGGGAATCCGAGCAGGTGCTGTGTCTGCAGGGCTTAGTTGAGTGACTTATTTGATACCCTCGTGGAGCTTTCCAGTAGGCAGTTTTAAGAACCAGTCTGTTGTTCAGGGAGGGCATCGGGCCTGGGTGAGCAAGGCAGTGTAGAGAAGAGGCCACGAAATGACCGTTAATAGCCCAATGGTGAAAGGCGGGTGGATAGAGGCCAGAGGCACTCAGCAAGCACAGCTTTTGCCTGAGCAGAAGCATCCCTCCATCAGCAGTGTTCGCATCAGTGACCTTGATTTATAAAAAGCGGCAAGCCCGGGACCCCGCTCAGTCAGTGCCCACCGTGTGACTGCTTTGCGCTCCGAATGAGCTCACTGAAGTTCATCATACGCCGAGACGCAGGGAGGTCTGACATTAATTCTGAAAAGATTTCCACCAAAAAAACAAAAAAAAAAAACAAAAAAAATCATTAAACTTGACGTAAATAAATGTGTGACATTTAAATAGGCAAGCCTCAGTTTTTGGTAAAATGAATTCAGGTGGAGTGGTCCTTCCCCAGGAACACAGGACAAATGAGACCCCACTACATGTTCGGTCAAGATGGAAAGAGCTGGGAAGTGTGGGAGGCCATGGGACCGACTCCTTCCAGTCCTCCCGATCCAGGGTCAATGGCCATCCATCGCTCAGTGCTCTCCCCAGGCCGAAGACGCACATGGTTTGCTGGATTGAGTTCATATTCCCCGCTTGTATTAATCTTCCCTTTCCGGGGAGCTTGCCAGGCCGCCGAGGAAAACACACTTCATGTCAGCGTTTCCAAGGTAAATGCAAGCTCTTTGTTCCTCCGGCCCTCCCCGGGGACTGGCCCCCTGCTCTTCGTCCCGGGAGCCACCTTCTTCGGTTGCCACAGACGCTTGGCTCACCCAACCCGTCTCTTCGCCGCCGCGCCTTGTTGCTGCAATCTGTGTTTACAGTTTTTAAAGACTTAATAAACAAATGTGTTTTTCTATCCCCAAGGAAGGAAATGAAGATTGTCACTTGGCGTTGCTTCCTGCCATCATGTTTTTGTTGCTGTTGTAGAAATGGGGCAGAAAATTACTGCTGCTCCTTTATTGCTCAATGGCCCGCGCCACTTCCAGTCCTTGGGAGGAAAATCAATTGTTTCTGCAAATTTTATTCAGACATTTGGGTTATTATTTGCTGAAATCATCCCCATTCTTTCCTCTGAAAAGAGGAAGTTCTGTGATGGGGGAAAAAAAACAAAAAACAACCCACCCACTTTTCCCACCCCTTCCGTCACCCCCCCCCACCCCAGCCCCCAGCTCACTTTGTCACAGGGTGGCAAGGACAGAGACGAAGCGCTCACACCGATCTGTCAGGCAACTTTCAGCTTCTTCCCAAAGCGATTTCTCGACCATTCCTGAGCTCTGAGTACCAAACACAGAGCTTACACCAACCATATGAGGAAGCTTTGAAGTCCCATTTTATTGATGAGGCCCCTGAGGCCGAAGGATTTAAACATCCGGCTGCACACACACCCAGCCAGTGAGCATTCTTCACAACAGTGTCTGCTGCCCCTTGGGAGATCAATAGCAATTCCCAGGAAGAATTTCGTATCCTTCGAGTTTGTGCATTTTGTACAGAAATCACAACTGGAATCAAAATCTCTCATGCTTCATTTTTGCCAAGTATTTTAACGCACTGTGGGTCAGCCGCCGAAGAACACTGTCCGCATGCACATGGCCAAGGAACAGGCTTATGCAGCGTGGCTAGACTCACAACTTCTTCTAAACGGTTTATTTTTCAAACCGGTGACCCTGATTTGGAGGATTTTGTACCACTTGAAAGTTTTTGATTGTGCAACAATCAAGCAATTATAAAATGTGGGTTACAGTAGCAGGACAGATGAACTCCAGCCGCCTCTCAGGTGAAAGAAACATTCACACTCGTAACTGATAATTTCAGTTAAATCTTGGTTGTTCTCAGGCTGCTAATGGATACTTATTCTCGGAGAGAGGAAGTGGTCAAAAATGTTTTTTTTTAAGACTCTACTTTTAAGTGATCGCCACGCTCAACGCAGGGCTCAAACTCATAACCCCGGGATCCAGAGTCGAAAGAACACTCCACCAACTGAGTCAGCCAGGTGCCCCCGGTTGAAAATGTTTTAAAGTCCCTGGCAGACACTGGAGACACATGCTTGCTAAGGTTATAGATTGAATAATTAGGGATGGATTTTGACACAGTTCTTGACTTAGCTGCCAGCTTACTTGGTGAAATTGGACAAGTCACTGACCCAGCCTCCGTCCTAGGAGGGGCTAGAACACAGGTCTCCAAAGCCAGGTGTATTACAGGAGGGGGGCAAGCAGCAGGCTGGGCAGGGGTCCTTTGGGGCCAGGGAGGGGAGATGCATTTCCTGATATCGTCTTTGCTGCTTATGGAGGGACTCCACCATGAGGTTGACTAGAAATAGTGAGGCTAGGAGTCTGAGAACCCACAGGACTCTAAGGCGGGAAGGACGTGATTCGGATGGGAGAGATTTCAGTGTGAGGGTCATCGCATTAGTCTGCCGTAGCTACCCCAATAAAGTTCTACAGACTAGGGGGCTTCAACGACAGAAATTTACTTCCTCATGGTTCCGGAGGCTCCCAAGAGTCCAAACTCATGATGTCGGCGGGGTTGGGACCCTCGGAGGCCTCTCTCCTGTGTCTTCATATGGTCATCCCTCTGTGCCATTTCCTCTTCTTAAAAGGACACCGGTCATACTGGATGAGAACACACCCATATGACCTTATTTTATCTTTTTTTTTTTTAAAGATTTTATTTATGTATTTATTTGACAGAGAGAGACACAGTGAGAGGGGGATCACAAGCAGGGGGAGTGGGAGAGGGAGAAGCAGGCTCCTCGCTGAGCAGGGAGCCCGATGTGGGGCTTGATCCCAGGACCCTGGGATCATGACCTGAGCCGAAGGCAGACGCTTAACGACTGAGCCACCCAGGCGCCCCTGACCTTATTTTATCTTAACTGCCTCTTTCAAGGCCCTATCTCCAAGTCCAATTACATTCTGAGGTACTGGCAGTTAGGACTTCAGCACAGAAATTTGGGGGGTACAATTCAGCCCATACGAATGATATTACTGTGGTCTCCAGGCCACTGTAATATCACATGTGCTTTACGGGAAAAAACATTTGAGCATGAATACCAAATAAATCTACTTGATTATTTGTAAATCATATTCTGCTGGACTAATAGAGTTGCACCAGATTTGCACCTTATAAAGCATACCCATATGTAGAAATTGTAAAGGATAAACAAGATACAAATAAAAGTTCTCTTTTTTGCCCCATTACCCAATGGGTCATTTTGGCACACACTGGGGCGCGGGCACCCTGCTTTGTGGGGACCATGGCCTTTGTGGTTACTATGTCTGTCTCTCTGATTCTTATTTTTCCAAGGTTTCCTCGGGGAACCCACATGCATTCCAGATTGACACATTCATCCCTTAGATACGAATATCTTCTTTCAGGTGATAATCAAGTTTCCCTGCCTTAGGAGCTGTTCGCACTCTGTAAGGAGACTTTCCCTACATCCTGACCCGTCCTGTGTAGATTTATAGTTTTCCTCAGCAATCAGATTTCCCTCAGCTCTAGGTCCTGGAGGGCACATGTCTGCGTCCTATCCGGCCCACCACCTGCATTTTCCATTTGCCACCTCACAATTTTCTCTTTGATCCACTGTTCATCCTTCTTATACTTAATTTCCATTTCCTCACCTGAACCGTAAAGGCCGAGAGAAGACGGATGAGTCTAAAATCTGTTTTCCTGGGGTCAGGCTTGGTGCTTGGGAACAGGGGCTTCATGGACTGTGGATATTATAACTTTCTCCAACATCATGTGGTGAAATAGAAAATTCAGAACTCACTATCGCTTCAGAGTTTAAAGATTCAAGTCTTGCAATTAAGCATAAAGGTGGATATCATTCTAACATAATTAAAAAATTAATAGTCACTCTTCTAGACAGTCCTTGGGGAGTAAAAAGACATAAAAGCCATTACCTCTGCCTTCCATTAGTGTTCCCAGCGTGCAACACAGGGGTATTGGCAAGGTGGCATCCAGCTTCGCCTTCAGCCCGGAGGTGCTGCAGGTGAATTGACCGTTAGGGGTTGCCCTGTCATTGAAAGAAGAGCAAAGGCAAGACTGGAGAGTTCTGGGAGAAGTTACCATGTTGAAGAGGTCAAAAGACTCTAAGAATGAGGAAGACTCCACAGGGCTGTATAGCCCCCAGGGCTGTGTGATTGAGCCCAGGGGGAGACTGGGGCTCTGTCAAGCATCCCACCAAGACCTGGTTACCCCATTTTCTAGCATCTTTCCTGGACTTTCCTACCTCTCTGGAACGGTGTCTTTGCCCAATTCTTCTGGTGGAGCTCTCTCCTAATGAAGGTGGGCTGGCAGCACAGACGTGGTAATCAGTGATCTTGGGCCAACATCTCTCTCTGGCGGTCTATGTACATTCGGACACAAGTCTCTTGGGGACTGTGCCTGACGCAAATGTGGAAGAGATAGCAGAGGGCAGGATAGCCTATGGGGCTTTCTCAGATCATGACATGCGAGAGCTGTCTCCTATGGCTCATATCGAGGCATGTTGGGTTTTGTCTGGTTTTAGCCCCGATGACAGTGGGAGACCAGTTAGGGGATATTAGCTTCTCAGCAGCTCTTTTCTCAGGCTATGATGTAAAGACCACCAAAGCCCATAAGGACAAACTCTCTGTGTTGCTTAATTAGAATGGAGGAGGAATGAGTTCTGTTTTAAAAGAAGAGTATCTCTCCCTGTGCTGACCTTCCCTTCCTGTTTAATTAGGGGTTTGGGATTATAGGTGGCCTTGAACATGATCTCAGTAAACCTTACTCAGGACCAAAGCCTCCTCCTTTAGTTTATTTGCCAGTGGACTTGAGCTTCTAGGGCAGAGCTACCAGCGGGGCTTAGGCGTGTTAAGGGGGCTCTCAGCAAGCCTCATTAAAATCGCACACCTCATTGATGGAAGGGGCCCTAGGCATTTTGACAACCTGTATGAAACCTGCCTTACGAATCAAGGGAAATAGCCTCTCTACTCTTCTGAGCCCCGTTCAGACCTAACAAACCTGATCCCATTTTCAACCCAACAGGAGTGCCGGGCAAGTGCCTCTGTGCCACACGGCAGGTTCAGTGACAGGACAAGTGGAAGGTGCCCACTCCATAACGCTGAGGAATCATGGGCTACCTGCATGCCGAGTGCCCGATGCACACCAGCATTATCTCATTCTTCACAGGTGTCAGAACAGCATCCTTATACCCACTCTGCAGATGGAAAAGCTGAGGATCAGAGTGACTCAGTTACATAGTTTTTGCTCAAAGAGCCAGGATCTGAACCCAGGCTTGGCCCTACCACTCATACTCTCTCCCTGGCCTTTGAACTCAGGGGAGGGCACGACCTTTGACAGGGGAGCAGGGCGCCTGTCATGCCAGTCATTGCCGATTGATCCCAGATTGACTATGTCTTGCCGTTTTTTATACCTATCTCTGACTGAGAGCCTTTGTTTTGTTCTTTTCCTTCATTACGATAGAGCCTCCATCCAGCCAGCCCCGAGTCAGTAAACCCAGTCAGGTGTGTCTCAGGGCACGTGCGACAGATGTGGCCACTTCGCCTCCTTGTACCAGATGGTGCCTGGGCTTATTTTACTCCAATGAGCTGGGGATTGTAGGACACCAAACAGCAGGGCCCAGCTGTGGGTTTCGCTTTCCATTTTTTCCTATCAAATGCAATGCCAAGTTGTCCCCAGGCCCTACCTGCGTGGTTCCAGCCCTCTGCCAAGAGTGGGATTCTTCAGTGATCCAAGCAGTCCTGGACCCTTGAGCTGGCACTGACCCCAGAGGATTTGCTGGCGCGTCTCGGCCCGGTCCTGTGCAAGGACAGCCCATGCCGCTCCTGCCAAGAGGATGCATGTGAGTTGCTGTGACCCTTTTCACAGGGCAGAAATGATAGGCCACTTATTATCATCTCATCATACCTTTATTTATTTTACTTGTTCCAAGGGAGGACTTTCCAGTGCATTGACAGAAACATTGTCAAGAGAGCAAACATAAGGAGGTGGGGCCGTTGAGTAGGGCATTTGCCAACTGCATTCATCTGTCAGGGCGAAGTACCCTCGACTGGGTGGTTTGAACAATAAACATTTATTTTCTCACAGTTCTGGAGGCAAGAAGTTCAAGATCAGGCTGTCAGCAGGCTTGGTTTCTCCTAAGTCTTCTCTCCTTGGCTTGCAGACAGCTGTCTTATTCTTTTTTTTTTTTTTTTTTTTTAATATTTTATTCATTTATTTGACAGAGAGAGAGAGAGAGCACAAACAGGGGGAGGGGCAGACAGAGGGAGAGGGAGAAGCAGGCTCCCCACTGAGCAAGGAGCCCGCATCCCAGGACCCTGGGATCATGATCTGAGCTGAAGGCAGACGCCCAACCGACTGAGCCACCCAGGTACCCCTGGCTGTCCTGTTCTTATAAGGGCACCAGTCATATTAGACTAGGACCCACCCTAGTTGTCTCATTACCTTAATTAACCTCTGTCTTTACAGAGGTTATCTCCATATACAGTCACATTCTGAGGTATTGGGAGTTAGGGCTTCAATATATGAATTTCGCAGGGGACACAATTCAGCCGTAACACTGATGTGATCTCTTCTTCCTTGTGGCAGAAATGAAGCTCCTCTCTTGGAATGGACCAATAATCTGGGTTTGTTGATAACCCTGGCTTCCCAAGAGAAAGAAGGATCATGTGGTGGTTTCAGTCAGGGTGACTCAGGGGTCTCGGGGGAGTCTGCGAAGAGCCTCCCATAACAAGGTGCAAAGATCTTTCTCATTTTATGGAGGAGGGAACTGGGACCAGGGAGGTGGTGTGACTGGTCCATGTCACACAGTGAGTCAGTCTCCCGGGTCTGTCTGAGGTAGAGCACCATTGTGCCTCCGGTTAGCTTTGCTGCTTTTGGTTTCCTATCGGGAAAATGCCAACAGCCGTATTCATTTCATGTCCTCTGGGGGAGTTTGTGAGAAAAGCCCATAAAGCTCCACAAAAAGAGCACAGGACAGGGCCCTTAAAAGAAACATTTTTCTCAAGCAATGAACTTTTGGGAAAAGGAATTTCAAAGTGACAGAGTGTGGGGTCGTAGACAGTGTTGGGATAGGGGTCAGAGCGGTTGGGTTTTGCCCTGGCTTGACCAGGAATGGTTTGTAAGGTCCTGGGAAAGTTATCTCCTGGGGACTCAGTTTATCTATAAGATGAGGCCGTTGAACTCTGTGAGTGGTTTGGTGACGGAACCATTTCTCAGATTCCACATGGTGGAAACCTTTCTGAGGAACCCAGTGCATAAAATGGGTAAGATGGGAGCTGCACTCACTGAAGGTCAGGGGAAGACAGGGACAGGAGTCCGCTCCGTCTGAGCCCCTTCTCAGACCCCGGTTCCCGGGGACCCACAGGGTTCTTCCACGAATCTCTAACGCACCACCATATTTCTTACCAGGAGGTGGCTCTCTTCCCTCGTTTCTAAACTGTATTATTTGGAGGAAAAGTGATCATTAATCAGACTAGTTTGGCCACTTGCTGAGAAAAAATGCCTTCAGAATTCAGCTGCTGAGGAAAGCTCCAGAAAACAAGACTTCTGTGACCTTGCCCCTTTGGTTTCTGACAACCTGCCACCTGAACCCCTGACTGAACACCCTCCTCACATTCTACCCTTCTGCATCTTCAGAAATTTGGTCTGAGATTGGCTTGCAAAGCATGGATTTCCCAACCGTCCCGGTGAGGTCTTTAAATGAATAAAGCATAGGAAAACAGGACAATTTTTAATAGTACCTAAATGAGCATTAAAATTGAAATAGAGACTTCTACTTCCAATACGGTGGATCCATCCCCACCTTGAGAACAACTAGAAAAACTGGATAAAATATATATATATTTTTAAAACTCTGTTGAAAGTATTAGAAAGCTACCAAGGCAGCTAGGACTTGAAGAGCCAAAATCAAGGAGAGGAGGGAAATCAGAGAGGGCAGCGTCCCCTTTCCTAACCCCATTGAGGCATTTTCCAATTTCTAAGTGCCATTTGCGAGGCTGAGAAGCTAAGCAGAATTTTTAGGAGTCCCACAAGGCTGGGAAAGCAAACACTGCCTTCAGAGCCTGCCAAGGAGGAGAGGGGGCTTAGTCAACACTTCAGGCTTTTGGTTGGGGCAACTGAGGGGTTACCCCCCAGGCATAAGGGTGATGCAGAAATGGAACAGCCTTCACAAAGACTGAAACCAGCTTTGAATCAGCTCATCCAGGCTGGATTAAGATAATCTGCCCTTGGACCATGTGCCTACTGAAAGCAAAAGTAAATCCTACCTGGAGGCAGGCAGATAATATCATCTAGAACCTCAGATTATCTCTATAATTTTATAGTCAGAGTATTCAGTATTTAAAACAGTCAGACAGATGGCTATAAGATCCAGGTTAAGCAATGGCCAGACCACTCCTCCAGTGTTTTCTCTAGCGATGCGTCCTGTGTGTGATGTCGCCATAGGGAGACAGCTGCTTGGAAACAGGCCCAAGTGATATTAATAATAATGGTAATGGGAGCAGATGCTCTCTACTTATTCCAAACAACAGCCCTACGGTGTCTTTACTATTTTTCCCATTTTACAGATGAGAAAACAGGCTGGGGGATTGGACCTATGTCTATCCGACTCTATCGGCCGGGCTTTGAACCGCAAAGTAGTACCATTTCCCCCAGGGTGTTCATATCCATGAATGTTTGTGGGTGACTGGCTCAAGGTGGATACTCAATCTCTGATTTTAGCATCAGTGCCTGGCTTAAGACTTGCCAAAGCAAACACTCATTTATCAGGCCCTGCATGCAGGCTCTGTATTTAAGCAGCTCAGAACACCCTGCATCTGCAGGGACCTTCTCACACCATTTGGTTGGAACTCGAAAGTATCAACTCCCTGACCACTGTTCATGCTTAGTGACTGTTGTCTGTACGTGCCCAGGGTTCCGCGGCCTCCCGGGAGGACTGTGTGGAAGGTGAACAGCATCACCATCCCCTTACGGACCATGGACGTCTCCCGGAAGCCCCCAGTCTTGCTCTACCTCCGACCTCTTGCTGTGTCAGCTCTGCAGACGTGTCTCCAAAGAGTCCAGGGGAAACCTGGAGCCCCAAGAACTCTGCTCCAGGGAAGTCACCTGGAGCTGCAGGATGTTCCTAATGATCATCTGGGGCAGGGGGTTTCTGTTGGGCTCCTCGGGGCCCTGCACATTCTTTGGTGCCATAGGAGTGAGGGGGGCTGGGGGACAGTGAGTGAGTAGGTAGGCTCAGGCCTGCCTGTCCCTATTTTAGCAGTGGTGTTTCACTGTTTAATGCTCTTGATGTTGAAGTTCACTTAAAATTTCAGTTTCTAAAATATTTGTTCATTTTTTTTAACTTAAAAAAGCTCCCACTGTTAAAAAAAAAAAAAAAAGTTGAAAGAGTGTCATTCTATTCTAACCTTCTTACTTGAACGATGAAGTTCAGTCTGGTCCCAGAGAGGATAGCTACGTGTCCAAAGTACTGGAGGTAATGGAGAGCCACACACGGGGTTTCCCGATGGCTAGGCTGGTGTGTATCTCTTGTACCACGCCATGTCCCATATCAACTGGACAGGGTGTGTGGACACTGAGCCCAGAGGAAGGGATGAATTGTCCTCCATACCAGACAGGATGGGATACAATGAGGCCCCCTTGGTAGGCATGGACCCGCTAGTTACAACTCCATTTTACCTGTGGGCCAGGATGAGTCTAGGAAGTTTCCTGTTCCCTGAACTAGTGGTCCTCATGGCAAAGTGCCTACAAGCTCTGATCCAGAATGTCCCTCGCCTTTTTGTGGGGAGAAGGTGATAAGGTCCAAGGCAAGCCTCTCTACTCCAGGCAGGGTGGCCTACGTTATTCTCAGACTCATGTTGGCTCTTCCCACAGCCCTAACTTAACCTCTCTTGACCTCAGTTTCCTCCTCTGTAACATGGGCATAGTATATCTACGTATTTATCTATAGATCTACGGTGTAGCTATCTTACCTTGGAAAGTTGCTTCTGAGGATTATATGAGTTAAAGTAGGTAGAGCGTTAGAACAGTGCCTGCTGAGTGGTAAGCATGATGCTGCTAACTGAGGGGTCTGAGGCAGACCAGCGGCGGCTGGGGGCTTCCAAGGCTCACTCTGTTGTTGTGTAGAGAGGCGGGCAGTGAGGGTGGGAGTGGCAGCTGGGAGGCCGGCTGGGCAGCTGGTGGGGACCTCCAGGCCGGGTGCTGCTGCCTGGCCCACGGTGGCAATGGGGGAGATGCAGGGAAGTGGGCAGCCTGGAGGGATGTTTGGGGAAGAGTGAAGGGGACCTGCTGATGGATTTGGGATGGGGTGCGGGTACGGGGAGGGAAATGGACCCTCGGGTTTGTAGCCTTGGAAACTGGGATTGTGAGGAGATTGCTTTTGGGAGAAGTTTCTGTCCCTTGCTGAAGGTCACACAGGGTGTAGGTGGCAGATCTGGGATTCAGATCCAGGTCGTCCTGACACCGAGGCCTTGTTCTTTGCTCTGTACAAGCCAAGTTCCTAAGATCAGGAATCTGCTGGTCCCAGGGACCTCTGGAGAGCATCTAACAAGCCTTCTGCCTTCTGGCAGGAGACGCTCCACTTTCTGGACAGTGAGGCAATCGAGAGGTTAAGTGGATTGCCCAGAAGTGGCCAGAGAGAGAAGAGAGCTGGCCGGCGCTCCATCTCCCTGTTCTGGGCTGACACTCAGTTCCATGCCACGCAGAAATCGGCTACCCAAAAATAGCCCACGGGGCTTTCAGAGAAGCTCTTCATGGCTCTTCTGTGATAAACAAGCCGCTTTCTCCAACGGCTCTGGGAGGAAGAATCAAGGAAGCGAGCCACTTCCCTATCTCTTCGCACAAAGCTTCCCTTAGTGGTCAAGCACAATTAAACCATAACCCCACTGGCGGGTCGGACGGGGCGGCTAGCAGGTAATAACAGCCCCACGCAGGCTCTGAGCCCTGCAGTCCGTTCAGCCTCCACACCTCACTGCGGGCCGACAAGCATCTGCATGGCGAAGCCCCTCACCCCACTTTCCATTTGTAAGACTGAGTGTGACCTTCAAAATCCACTGTGGTTTTATATTGCTGAGCTCTCTGCAAAGTGAGGACAGACTGGCCGGCTCCCTTTCATCGTGACGCGGGGACCCTCTGTCCCTGCGCTTGGCTTGCTGCTCTGTGTCCTCTCTTCAGGTTGTCATGACAATTTGCACGGAGAAGCTGTTTCTGGAGAGGGAGCAGGAAAAGAAACAGGGGAAAAAATGCTTATTACAGTCAGGCCTGGTGGATCTCAGGATTTCAGTGGTGTTGATGGGTTTGACAATCAGTGGTTGCTCATGAAAAATTAGAATTTCTGTCCTCTACCAGCTAGCTGCCAGGAACTTTGCTGTTACATAGCAGCAAAGAATTAAGTCCAGAATCCATCAGATATTACTAATTAGAGTAATAGTGAGAATAATAATTAAATACGAGCCTCAAAGTCAGGTGCCCTCTGGCATAATCCATTAAAGAGAATGGGCATAATTATTCAGGCAGTACAGGTAACAACTCCGCTTGAGGGGGGGGTCAGTCAATGTTATCCTGATAACAAGCTCTTCTCTGCCTCTTTGTCATTGGCCATCTGGCCTTTCAGGGACATTTTTCCCTCCCTAGATCTCAGTCATCTGTCCAGGATGTCTCACCAATCCTTGCAAACAGCTCCATGTAAAAGGAGATGTAGAAGTTAGCACCCCATTTCACAGATGGCTCACTGAGTCCCTCAACAAGCTGGGAGGAACCTCAGGGGAAGTATCTGTCGGGAGCACCTCAGCATGTCCTCAGCATGTCCTCCAGAAGAGTAGGATCCCTGTTTGGACCAGCCACGGTGACAATTACAAACTGAGTAAGGCTTATATTTTTTCCCATTTTTCTCTCATTTCTAAACAAATGCATGCTCATTGTGGTAAATCCGAAAAATACAGCAAAGCCCAAAAAGAAAAGTAAAAAGCATCCACCATCCTAATACCTGGATTTAATCCTAACAATGAAGAAGGGAGGATATGACTTATAGTTGCGCTGTCCTTGTCCAGGCAGGCTTGGCAACGGGTGAGATCAGGGCAGGATGGGTCCAGAGGCCTCACTGTGCCTCAGTGGCCCCTTCCTGGTTGGCTGCAGACACCTGCAGGGGGCGTTGCCTCCATGGCCCCCCAGCTCCAGACCTCCCCCTGTGTTGAGCTGTGTGTTGACTCTTGAGGTTCTGAATCTGCCTGGGCTTCAGCTCATTATAACTTGGGGACAAAGTAGAAACTGGAAAACTTTCCTTGCCAGACAACATTTAATCTTTCAGTCCTAACATTTATTGAGGCATCATGAAGAGGCTGTGGTCTTTATTTTTTTTATCATTTTTTTTATTCTTATGTTAATCCCCATACATTACATCATGAGTTTTAGATGAAGTGTTCCATGATTCATTGTTTGTGCATAACACCCAGTGCTCCATGCAGAATGTGCCCTCCTCAATACCCACCACCAGGCGAACCCATCCTCCCACCCCCCTCCCCTCTAGAACCCTGTTGTTTTTCAGAGTCCATCATCTCTCATGGTTCGTCTACCCCTCCGATTTCCCCCGCTTCATTCTTCCCCTCCCGCTACCTTCTTCTTCTTCTTTTTTTTTTTTTCTTAACATATATTGCATTATTTGTTTCAGAGGTACAGATCTGAGATTCAACAGTCTTGCACAATTCACAGCGCTTACCAGAGCACATACCCTCCCCAGTGTCTATCACCTAGTCACCCCATCCCTCCCGCCCCACCCCCCACTCCAACAACTCTGTTTGTTTCCTGCGATTAAGAATTCATCATATCAGTGAGATCATATGATACATGTCTTTCTCTGTTTGACTTATGTCACTCAACATAATACCCTCCAGTTCCATCCACGTCGTTGCAAATGGCAAGATCTCATCATGCAGCCATTTTTAATTGCTTAAAACTTTGAAACCTCTGATTCAATAAATCTAGAAAAGAATACAATTTTTCCAAAGAATCACTGAGAGTTATTATATATTGATATCAATATTTTACTCTTCCCTGATGCAATCACCGACTCTTGAATGTTACTAGGTAGCCTGGTCATAGCAGCTCACCCCCGGCCGGTCCCCAGTGACACAACCTAAGTAAGCATCGTTGGTGCAGGTAGGTATTGTAATCGGTATAGAGTTCCATAGAGAGACGTAGGTATGGCACGTAGGTGTGCTGATAACACACAGAGCCCTTGCCGCGTGCTGCTAGCCTCCACCTGACAGCTTCCTATGCACAAGAGTAGCTGGGTCTCACGATAACCTCTGCAGAAGTTATTGGGACCAGAAAGCCGGGGAGGCTGTCTGCACACTCTTCCCCATCCATTTACCCCAGAGCCTGGCATGGTGTGTCTTCAACAGATCATTCCCTATACACGGTGGAAGAATTAATGATTGAGAGGAGTAAATAAATGCATGACAGCCCATCCACATCATCAAGACATGGATACCTGGGGACTGATGGAAATGTGGCGGCCACTAGCATGTGGGATGGGGGTGACAGTAAGATAATATAAATAATGGTGTCCAGGAGTCAGGGTAATTTGGCCCTTCCCAGACCCGGAAGAGATGTGATGTCTAAAGCAGGCTTCTAAGAAAATCTACTGAGATGTGGGAAGATGAAGCAAAAATTTTATTTATAATTATTTCAAGAATAAGAACTTGAGTTCTTATTCAATATATACATATTTGATACGTAGATTGACAACAGAATATTTATGGGTGCACATACACAATGTAAAATAAACCTATGCATGTTAGGGGATATGTGCTCAGAAATTTTTTTTTTTTTTAGCTTTTTTAAATTTTTTTATTCTTATGTTAATCCCCATACATTACATCATTAGTTTTAGATGTAGTGTTCCATAATTCATTGTTTGTGCATAACACCCAGTGCTCCATGCAGAATGTGCCCTCCTCAATACCCATCACCAGGCTAACCCATCTTCCTACCCCCCTCCCCTCTAGAACCCTCAGTTTGTTTTTCAGAGTCCATCGTCTCTCATGGTTCGTCTACCCCTCCGATTTCCCCCCCTTCATTCTTCCCCTCCTGCTATCTTCTTCTTCTTCTTCTTCTTCTTCTTCTTCTTCTTCTTCTTCTTC
>NW_023270316.1:71068708-71069138 GCF_011800145.1 Mirounga leonina
TTCTTCTTCTTCTTCTTCTTCTTCTTCTTCTTCTTCTTCTTCTTCTTTTTCTTAACATATATTGCATTATTTGTTTCAGAGATACAGATCTGAGATTCAACAGTCTTGCACAATTCACAGCACTCACCATAGCACATACCCTCCCCAGTGTCTATCACCCAGCCACCCCATCCCTCCCACCCCACCCCCACTCCAGCAACCCTCAGTTTGTTTCCTGAGATTAAGAATTCCTCATATCAGTGAGGTCATATGATACATGTCTTTCTCTGTTTGACTTATTTCGCTCAGCATAATACCCTCCAGTTCCATCCATGTCATTGCAAATGGCAAGATCTCATTCCTTTTGATGGCTGCATATTATTCCATTGTATATACATACCACATCTTCTTTATCCATTCATCTGTCGATGGACATCTTGGCTCTTTCCAC
>NW_023270316.1:71074138-71091147 GCF_011800145.1 Mirounga leonina
AAAATGTCTGTTCATGTCTTCTGCCCATTTCTTGATTGGATTCTTTGTTCTTTGGGTGTTGAGTTTGATGAGTTCTTTATAGATTTTGGATACTAGCCCTTTATCTGATATGGCATTTGCAAATATCTTCTCCCATTCTGTCAGTTGTCTTTTGGTTTTGTTGACTGTTTCCTTTGCTTTGCAAAAGCTTTTTATCTTGATGAAGTCCCAATAGTTCATTTTTGCCCTTGCTTCCCTTGCCTTTGGCGATGTTTCTAGAAGAAGTTGCTTCGGCTGAGGTCAAAGAGGTTGCTGCCTGTGTTCTCCTTTAGGATTTTGATGGACTCCTGTCTCACATTGAGGTCTTTCAACCATTTGGAGTCTATTTTTGTGTGTGGTGTAAGGAAATGGTCCAGTTTCATTCTTCTGCATGTGGCTATCCAATTTTCCCAACACCATTTGTTGAAGACTGTCTTTGTTCCATTGGACATTCTTTCCTGCTTTGTCAAAGATGAGTTGACCATAGAGTTGAGAGTCCATTTCTGGGCTCTCTATTCTGTTCCATTGATCTATGTGTCTGTTTTTGTGCCAGTACCATACTGTCTTGATGATGACAGCTTTGTAATAGAGCTGGAAGTCCGGAATTGTGATGCCACCGGCTTTGCTTTTCTTTTTCAACATTCCTCTGGCTATGCGGGGTCTTTTCTGGTTCCATACAAATTTTAGGATGATTTGTTCCATTTCTTTGAAAAAAGTGGATGGTATTTTGATGGGGATTGCATTAAATGTGTAGATTGCTCTAGGTAGCATTGACATCTTCACAATATTTGTTCTTCCAATCCATGAGCATGGAATGTTTTTCCATTTCTTTGTGTCTTCTTCAATTTCTTTCATGAGTATTTTATAGTTTTCTGAGTACAGATCCTTTGTCTCTTTGGTTAGATTTATTCCTAGGTATCTTATGGTTTTGGGTGCAATTGTAAATGGGATCAACTCCTTAATTTCTCTTTATTCTGTCTTGTTGTTGGTGTATAGGAATGCCGCTGACTTCTGTGCATTGATTTTATATCCTGCCACTTGACTGAATTCCTGTATGAGTTCTAGCAGTTTTGGGGTGGAGTCTTTTGGGTTTTCCACATAAAGTATCATATCATCTGCAAAGAGTGAGAGTTTGACTTCTTCTTTGCCAATTTGGATGCCTTTTATTTCTTTTTGTTGTCTGATTGCTGTGGCTAGGACTTCCAATACTATGTTGAATAGCAGTGGTTATAGTGGACATCCCTGCCGCGTTCCTGACCTTAGGGGGAAAGCTCTCAGTTTTTCCCCATTGAGAATGATATTCGCTGTAGGTTTTTCATAGATGGCTTTTATGATATTGAGGTATGTACCCTCTATCCCTATACTCTGAAGAGTTTTGATCAAGAAAGGATGCTGTACTTTGTCAAAAGCTTTTTCTGCATCTATTGAGAGGATCATATGATTCTTGTTCTTTCTTTTGTTAATGTATTGTATCACATTGATTGATTTGCGGATGTTGAACCAACCTTGCAGCTGAGGGATAAATCCCACTTGGTCGTGGTGAATAATCCTTTTAATGTACTGTTGGATCCTATTGGCTAGTATTTTGGTGAGAATTTTTGCATCCATGTTCATCAGGGATATTGGTCTGTAATTCTCCTTTTTGATGGGGTCTTTGTCTGGTTTTGGGATCAAGGTAATGCTGGCCTCATAAAATGAGTTTGGAAGTTTTCCTTCCATTTCTATTTTTTGGAACAGTTTCAGAAGAATAGGTATTAATTCTTCTTGAAATGTTTGGTAGAATTCCCCTGGGAAGCCACCTGGCCCTGGGCTTTTGTTTTTTGGGAGATTTTTGATGACTGCTTCCATTTCCTTAGTGGTTATAGGTCTGTTCAGGTTTTCTATTTCATCATGGTTCAGTTTTGGTAGTTGATACATCTCTAGGAATGCATCCATTTCTTCCAGGTTATCTAATTTGCTGGCATAGAGTTGCTCATAATACGTTCTTATAATTGTTTGTATTTCTTTGGTGTTGGTTGTGATCTCTCCTCTTTCATTCATGATTTTGTTGATTTGGGTCATTTCTCTTTTCTTTTTGATAAGTCTGGCCAGGGGTTTATCAATCTTGTTAATTCTTTCAAAGAACCAGCTCCTAGTTTCGTTGATCTGTTCTACTGTTCTTTTCATTTCTATTTCATTGATTTCTGCTCTGATCTTTATTATTTCTCTTCTCCTGCTGGGTTTAGGCTTTATTTGCTGTTCTTTCTCCAGCTCCTTTAGGTGTAGGGTTAGGTTGTGTACTTGAGACCTTTCTTGTTTCTTGAGAAAGGCTTGTATTGCTATATACTTTCCTCTTAGGACTGCCTTTGCTGCATCCCAAAGATTTTGAATAGTTGTGTTTTCATTTTCATTGGTTTCCATGAATTTTTTTAATTCTTCTTTAATTTCCTGGTTGACCCATTCATTCTTCAGTAGGATGCTCTTTAGCCTCCATGTATTTGAGTTCTTTCCGACTTTCCTCTTGTGATTGAGTTCTAGTTTCAAAGCATTGTGGTCTGAAAATAGGCAGGGAATGATCCCAATCTTTTGGTACCGGTTGAGACCTGATTTATGACCTAGGATGTGATCTATTCCGGAGAATGTTCCATGGGGACTAGAGAAGAATGTGTATTCCATTGCTTTGGGGTGGAATGTTCTGAATATGTCTGTGAAGTCCATTTGGTCCAGTGTGTCATTTAAAGTGTTTATTTCCTTGTTGATCTTTTGCTTAGACGATCTGTCCATTTCAGTGAGGGGGGTGATAAAGTCCCCCACTATTATTGTATTGTTATCGATGTGTTTCTTTGCTTCTGTTATTAATTGTCTTATATAATTGGCTGCTCCCATGTTAGGGGCATAGATATTTACAATTATTAGGTCTTCTTGTTGGCTAGATCCTTTAAGTAGGATATAATGTCCTTCCTCATCTCTTATTACAGTCTTTGGTTTAAAATCTAATTTGTCTGATATAAGGATTGCCACCCCAGCTTTCTTTTGGTGTCCATTAGCATAGGTAAAGAGGCTGTGGTCTTTATGCTTACAAAGCAAACTACCCTGGAAACAGACATTTAAATCAACTAGTTAGATGATGCCCAGCCATGTACTTCATTTTTGCAGATAAGCAGGTAGAGGTAGAAATGAAATCTGATTATCAAGGTCAGGATGAAACAATTCCCAATTTTGAGATAAAATATCATGTGAGATCTGTGGGAGCCAGCCTCCAAGATGGCCCCCAATGATCCTTGCCACCTGGTATTCACACCTTGTGTAGAGTGTTTCTCCTCTGAGTCAGGGCTGGTCTGTGAGACCAACAGCATGGCAGAGCTGATGATAGGTGACTTCCAAGACTAGGCATAAATGGTGCTGAAGCTTCTACCTTGTTCTCTTGGATTAGTCGCTCTGAGGAAAGCCACCAGTATGTCTCGTGGCTGCTCAGGTAGCCAGGTGGAGAGTCCCACATTGAGAAGAACTGAGGCTTCACCAACAGCTCGTCAGCCATGACTGAACCACCTTGGAATAGGAGCCTCCGGTCTCAGGGGAGGCTTCTGAGGAGTCCACAGCCCTGGCCACTATCTGACTGCAGCCTCCTGTGAGAGCCAGACCCCAGAGCCAGGTCATTCTTGCATTTCTCACCCCCCAGAGACTGTGACATCTGGAGATAAATGATCACTGCTGTTTTGTAGCCGCTAAGTTAGGGTGATTGGTGATGTGGAAGTAGGTAAAAAATTCAGCACCTCTTGTTACTCTCTTGGGAAGAAATCCCATATCAACTTCCATTTATAGAGTATTTTGTCCCAGGCACTAGGCTGCGGGACTTACATTCATAATCCTCACATCAGCGAGGCAGTGATGCTGACAAGGTACCATTTTTATCTCTAACAGATGGGGACATGCGGGCCTAGAGAGGGGAAGGGATTTGACCAAGGTCAGACAGGTCTTATCTGTGGCAGTGTCAGGATTGGAACCCAATGCCGCCTGACCCCAAAGCCCAAGCTCTTCACCACAACACTGTATTTCCTTGTAAATACTCAATCCGGGAAATATTTGTTGAGAATCTGTTACGTGCCAGGCACACTGCCAGGCTTTGGAGTGTGAATCCTGCCCAGGATGCTGGGAGGTAGGCTCTGGCAGGGGCAATGTGGCCCTCGGCCTCTCCAGTGAAGCCACCCCACCCCCCATATCTCTCCCCCCAGCCCAGAGACATAGTCTTGGCTGTCCCCGAGCACATACCCCCAGGCCCTGTTCATAGGAAAGGTTTTCTTGCTAAGCCCTGCCACATGACATGCAAGGAAAGTGAAAATACCAAGCAAAGGAGAAATTACAGAGGTCACAGATGCTCCTGATGTTTTCAGATTCCTGATTCTCCTGCAACAATATTTACTGAGCATCTACCATGCGCCAGGCACTGTTAAAGGCACTTGGGACACATCAGTGAAAAAAGCAAAGATCCGACCCTGAATTAGCTTATGGTGGGAGAGGAGGGCACGGGGGAGGGACAGACAGTGAACAACATGCTACGTTAAATGGTATGGCAGAAGGTGGTAGGTGCTCTGGACCGAAGGGAGCGGATGAAGAGCAGAATGAGAGGGACGGGGGCAGGGTGGGCGATACTGGCCGCAGCCTCCGAGGCTTGAGCTGGCCAGGCCTCCTGTGGAAGGAAGGGAGGAACTGGTACACTGACCAACTGTCCCAGTTTGCCCAGGGCTGATGGAATGTGGGAGTCACAGTGCTAAAAGCCAGAAAGTTCTGGGCAAACCGGGGAGAGGTGGCTGCCCTCAGAGTCGGGGAAGATTGCTCCGGAAAACGGCCGGATCTGCCGTTCTCAGCCAGGACTGATTCTGCCCCCATGCGACATTTGGCATTATCCAGAGACGTTCTTGGTAGCCAAAGCTGGGGTGGGCAGTGCCACCGTGGTCTAGTGGGTAGAGGCCAGGGATGCGGCTAAACAGCCCACAACGGGCAGGAGAGCTCCCCACAGCAAAAAGTTAATGATCTGGCCTGACACGTCCAGGGTGCCAAGGTTAAGATACCTTGAACTAGATTCTTCGTCTTTAGTTCCTGATTCGCCTGAAATTTCATCTGCCTTCTGTTTCCCTTTCTGTTCGCGGGGAAGGAATCTTCCTTTGATCACACCCGAAGATCGAGGCTTCCAGAATGGGCCCCGACCCTCAGCCCCAGGATATGCAATGCCAGCCTGGACAAGCCCGCCAGGTCTCCCTGACGGGGCGCTGTCCCCATCTTCCTGGGCCTCCCCGCCCAGCCACCATCGGGCCACTTTCCCAGAGAGGATCTTGTAGGTCGTCCTGCTGTCGGGCCATCAGCGGTCCCTCCGGTCTCTCCACGACAGGGTCTTGTTGCCACAAGGACGAGGGCCCAGCTTCCCGGAGCCCTCCTGTGCACAAGGAGTCTCCTTTGCCATGGGCCTGACTCGTCCATACTGGACGGTAGCTCTTCAGGAGAACGTTTTGGCTTAAGGGACCAGGCTCCCTGAAAGAGAGAGCATGTTGTGTTTGCCCCTCTGACCAAGCCCAGGCTGCTGAGAGATGAGAGCAGCAGTGTCCCCAGGAACAGGGCAGACGGCGTGGTTTGCCCCCTGGCCAACTGGTGAGGCAGAAGAAGCCAGGTCTCACAGAACCCCAGGCTCACTGGAATATTCCCAGGTCAAGAAGGAGCAGAAAAGATTCAGGTTGCAGATTTCAGATTTCCTGGGGTCTCACTATAAGTTCCCCGAGGGCTGAGCTCTTTTTAAAATTCACTGATGAAACTCAAGCTCCCCCGGACGGTGTCCGGCCCATCACGGAGGCTTGATGAACACTTGCTGAGACGCGTGTTGTGAACAGGCCGCTCCTGGAACAGCTCCCTGCTGAGCCTCTGAGCCTCCCGAGGATGCCTGAGCAAAGGCTCCTCCTTGTGCACAGGGGGTTCCGGGAAGCTGGGCCCTCGTCTGACCCACTCTTCATCTCAGAGCTTGCTGCTTCTTGACCGAGCTTTGAGAAGCCTCCCGTTCTTGATCATTTCTGTATCCCCAGGGCTGAACTCAGTAAATATGGGTTGATTGATGGAAGGAAGGAATGAATGAGTAATGTGGGTTCTGGTCAAGCTGTCCTTTGCTCCGTACCCATAGTTAGGGGACAGCCAAGACAGGCAGTGACATAGCTCTTCACACGGGCTTGGGGAGTTCAGGACTGCTGGCTTCTACATGTTTTGTGCGAGTCCCGCTTCTGTGTGAACCGCGAGACCACTGCCCGGCTCCCCCAACCCTTGCCTCTTTCCACTGCCAGGCTGGAAATTGCCACTGGTGACAAGTGCTGGACCTGTGGCTGATAAGCAGGTCCCGGGTGCGCATGGCACTGGCGTCTCTGAGTGCCAGGCTTTTGCTTCCTGTGCGTGTGGACCCGGGAGTTTGGAGAGGATCCACCACTTAGCAGAACGGAGCTGCAGGAGTGACAGGCGGCATCCCCGTGCCAGGAGAGCCTTCCTGCCCAGAACGTATGGTGCGCGTCCAAGGGCTCTCAAGGTACCCGAAGCCATGCCAATTTGCAATAATTAAGCAGTAAGACCCAAGTGAATGGGTTTGCAGTTGCTGCATGACAGCCAGATGCCTGGGGTGTGAACTGAGGCCCAGCACACCGCACCGTGCATCGCGCCGCAGACCGTCTTACGGAAACTCTAAAACAGTCAGTGATGAATAGATGGAAAGATAATGATGGCAATTTGATGTTAACGTGGCGGCTCCCTCCACGGGCTTCCACACGTCATCTCTTTCACCCTGACAGCGTCCCGGGGAGGCAGGGACTTGGCCTGACCTCTGCCTTCCATTATCCAGACAGACAGCCTGCCTCACAGAGCCTGGGCCTCAGCCAGAGGGCATCTACACAGGTGGGTGTAGATACCCCCGATTCCCCGCTCCAGACTCCTCTGTTGCTTGCTTCTGTGCTTTGGGGGTGCTTGCAGGCACTGGGCCCTGGGTAAGTACTTTTTAAACATGATCTGTTTCAAGTTTCATAACAGCTCTATGGAATAGGGTGTTCGTATCCCCATAATACAGATGAGGAAACTGAGCCCCAGAGCTGTTAAATTTTTTTAAAGATTTTTATTTATTTGTTTGAGGGAGAGAAAGAGTGAGAGAGCACAAGAAGGGGGAGCTACAGAGGGAGAGGGAGAAGGAGAAGCAGATTCCCCACAGAGCAGGGAGCCCGATGCGGGGCTTGATCCCTGGACCCTGGGATCATGACCTGAGCCGAAGGCAGACGCTTAACGACTGAGACAACCAGGTGCCCGGAGCTGTTAAATTATTTACCCAAGGCACATAACCAGTCGTAGGAGGGAGTGGAACCCAGGGCTGACTGACCCCAAAGCCCATGCTCACAACCAGCACAATCTACTGCCTCTTTTCAACAAACTAAAGAGGGATTTACAGCTCCGTTTATATCAGCTTCTCAGGGCTGCTGTAACAAAGTCTCACAACCTGGCTGGATTAAAACAGGAGAAATGTATTCTCTTATAGTTTTGGAGAATAGAAGACCAAACTCGGGATGTCTGCAGGGCCATGCTCTCTGGAAGGCTCTAGGGGAGACTCTATCATGCCTCTCTCTTAGCTCCTGGTGTCGCTGGCCGTCCTCGATGCTCCCTGGTCTCCAGCCTCCAACTTCACCTGACACTTTCCCCACCTGTGTGTGTCTTCACAAGGCCAACTTCTTAATAAGGACACAGTCATATCAGATTACTCCTATGACCATATCTTAATTGAACTAATTACATTTGTAATGATCCTATTTCCAAATAAGGTCACATTCAGAAGTCCTGGGGGTTAGGACTTGAATATATCTAGTTGGGGGGGGACATAATCCACTCCATAACAGGTGTTATATTTGTGTTTAATTGACACTGAACACAAAACAAGGGGGGGAAACTTGAGTTTATAAGTGGGTGGATGTACATGATCCTAAAGAAAAGGCACTCGAGTTGCCCCATCACAAATGGTAATTTCTTAAGAGTTGAAACAGTGTCTTCCCTGCACTTTACCAACACAAATGCCCACACTCTGCCCTTGGCCCTGGGGGTGCTGTCCAGCCCAGGGACCTAGACCAGCGGCCTCCGGTTCTGCAAAATCTCCTCAGGTTAAATTTGATGTTGTGGCCATTAGTTCTCTCCCCAACAGCAACCCCTCCCCCCTAACCTCCCCACCCCACCTCTGGTGGCCAGGATACCCTTCCAAAAATGGGGCCTTATCAGAATATCAGTTTGAAGGGAAGGAAAGGATGACACATGGAGATTTTTCAGGAGCAGAAGAGGGGCAGGGAAAGGATGACTTATTGTCGGTGACACAAATTCATCTTATTAAGAGGTAATGAATGGTTTTGCTTGGCAATTAATCACCCAAGCCTTCTCCCTGCAGCTAGAAGAAATGGGAGAGGCCAGGAAGAAGGCATGCTGGAAGGAGCTGGTGAGAGCAGCTGCGGAGGAGGGGGTTGATGGAGCCTGCACTCCCGAATCTCCTGGGGGCATTTAAAACACACCAGTGCCCAGGCTGCACTGCAACCCAATGGAATCAGAATCTTTGCAGTGGGACCCAGGTGTCCGTACTTTTCTAGATGCAGTCCAGGAGGAACCACTAAGTTGTTGCGTCTCATCCAGCGCCCCTTGGCCTTTACCATCACCCAAAGGCAAAGCAGGAGTCAGAGACAGGCCGGAAGAGCCTGTCACTTCCCCTGTGCTGAGACTTTCAGGTACATTCTGCTCATCTGGGGTCAACCAAGGTGGTACTCATTGGTATGCTCCCTTTCTTAGCCCTATTTCCTCTGGGTTTGGGGTGAAACCGAATTCCCAGAAAGGCATTTTAATTAGGTCATTTGGGGTGGCTATTCTATGCAGAAAGACCCACAAGAACGTGTAAAAACAGATTTTTATTACCAAGAAATTGGCACAGCCAATGTTCCTGACGTTTAGCTACCCCTGATCCTGAAGCACCTTGCGTCCTGGAGGGCGGGGGGATTTGCAAGCCATGAGAATCAGTGAGGCGCAGGCATGGGTGCAGAAGGTCTGGTTCACGTGTTACTTGATAATAAAAATAGTTGAAAGCTTGACGGTTTCTGTCCATATCAAAATGTCCTTGGGCTAAAACAAGAGCAAAGCAAGGGTGGTGGGATGTCTCTGGTAACAAAATGACTGTCAAATTGTCGAGGACCCTCCTGAGAGAGCCTGTGCCCACAACCAGGGGAGCCACATGATCTATGCTGATTGGGGCAAGTTTCAAGAGTTGGATGTGTGCCAAGGACCTACAGCGTCAATTGAAAGCAGCCAGCTGGCTGGGGCAAGTCCCTGTAAATGGGACGAGGCGGAGCCGTGCAGGAAGCCCAGAGACAGGCAGCCCTTGCTGGTACTGCGGACACACCCCGGACAGCGTCGGCCGGGGTCTCCCCATCATACCCAGCAGTCCCTGTTAGGACAAATATTTGGTAACTTTCCTTTATTCTCCTGAAATTAAAGTCACAGAATTTAAAAAATCCATGTAATATAACTCTAAAGAAAAACTAAAGGGCAAGTCCCTTAAAACAAAGGATGACACTTAAAAAGACATAACTGCTCAGTCATGTCTCCCCTAGAAGACCTAACAAGGGTCTCATGAGCTGAAACACCTACATAAAATCACAACATTTGCAGACTAACTCTCCCCAGTGGCAAGTCAGATACTGTGAATAGAGCTGCTGAGATTGACGTGTATTCCCGAAATTGTGACCGACCTTTGGCAGAGTTCTGGAAAAAACTTAATCGTTTCATTCCTGAAAATTTCACTACACAGGTGACTCTTGGACAACATGGCTTTAACTGAGTGGGTTCACATGTATGCAGATTTTTTTCATAAATATGGTAAATACTGTAACAAGTATTGTAAATATATTTCTTCTTCCTTATGGTTTTCTTAGTAACATTTTCTTTTCTCCAGTTTACTTTATTGTAAGAATACAATATATGTAATACATGTAACATACAAGCTAGATATTAATCGATTGTTTATGCTATTGGTAAGGCTTTCGGTCAACAGCAGGCTATTAGTAGTTAAGTTTTGGGGACTCAAAATGTAACATGCAGATTTTTGACGGCGTGGAGGTAGGCACCCCTAACCCTGCATTGTTTGAGGGTCAACTGAGTATTTAAACAGGTCAAAAAATATTTCATGTATGTTTTGGTAAATTATGTAAAATAAGGTTAGTTTATAAGTTCAGAAAATCACAAACATCAATATGCTGAGGGACTCAAGAAAACTCTTCAGTGTGTAGGACTGTCTCTCACATTTCAGGAACCCTGGCATCCCTGGTGTCTAAATGGCAGTAACAACCTGCCATCATTGTGAATGACCCACAACAAATGGTACCTCTGTCCCCACTGGGAATCTACTCACTGAGATGTCAAGTTTTTGCTTCCTAAACCTCAATCCCATGAATGTCCTGGTGCTTGGACTTTCATTTCTTCTTTATTTTTCTACCTCGTCTTCATTTCTCAGAGGGTCCCATGGAGGTGATTAGCGCTTCTGGGATGTTGCTCCCCTGACCTCTCTTCTGTGGCCTCACCAATGAGGCTGCCCCCTGCCTTCACTACAGTGAAATAGTCTATTTTCCCTCCAATGACTACAGATTTTTACTTGGTGACCAGAAGATAGCAAGCCTGCCTTTTAAGGTGTTGGGCCACTTCCTCGAGGCTGGGTCGGGTGTTTTGTAGGAAGCATGACTGGATATCACAACCAATCATCTCCTAAACCCCTTCTCCTCCCATCTCACTAATTAGTGTTAGTTCTGGCATATTCTATGGTCATCAGTCTCAGAGATTTCTTCTAACTTCTGTGAGATACACTGAATAGTGGACATGAAATTTTAATGTGCCTAAGAATGACTTAGAAAGTATGTACAAATGGCAGGTTCCTGGAGTTCACCCCCAGAGATTCAAATCCAATGAGCCTGGTGTTGGGCTCAGGAATCTGCATTTGTTTTGAAAAAAGATTTATTTATTAATTTGAGAGAGAGAGAGAGAGTGAACAGGGGAGGGGCAGAGGGAGAGAATCTCAAGCAGACTCCCCGCTGAGCGCTTGATCCCCTGACCCATGAGATCATGACTTGAGCCGAAACCAAGAGTCGGACGCTTAGCCAACTAAGCCACCCAGGTGCCCCTCAGGAATCTGCATTTTAACAGGCAGGTCCAGGTGTCCTGAGGCAAGCGGATTGCAGACCACACTTGGAGAAATGTGGTGTAGCTGGGGGCAGAGGGGGAAGTGGCAAGGGTTTTCATCAAAGTAAGACTGTGAAGGAACCCCTGTGGTAATTAAGGATTCCCAAAGTGGGTATTCATTTAGGGTCATTAGGGTCTTAAACTAGGGGCATTAATACAAATGTATATGAGGAGTAGAGGTCTGCAGCAGAGACTTCTGTTCTTTCTCCTCTCCTTTTAGAATTTACCCCATTTTTTCATTGGCCAAAGTCCACTTGAAAGAAAGACTACATTTTCCAGCTTTCCTTTCTGCCATGTATGGTCATATGGAATGCAAGCAGAAGTGATGGTTATAATTTCCAGAAAGAGGGGCTGTGCCCTTTCTGCCTATGGGAGACACGCCAGAGACACAGACACCAAGGGAGACCTTAGGAACTGATCACACAGAGCAGAGCTGCAAGACGGAAGGAGCCTGGGTCCTCGGGGCCCCTATAACTGCTGGAGACTCACCAACTCCAGCCCTTGTGGGGATGCAAGAGGCACAAACATCGCTCTGGTTTCAGCCACTGTTGCTTTACGGTTTTACAGTTACTCAGGGTTGAGGTTACTGTTTACTAATACTGAGTCCAATCTAAGAGGAAGCAGCATTGAAACTAGGATCCAGCCCTACCAGGAGAACCATCCTGCCAGGAGTGTCTGAGGTTTCTCCCCGGCATCCCAGTGAGGAAGAGTGTGTGCTGGGTCCCCTGGCTACACTTGCACTTGGCCCCACCCTTACACACTTTAGGGCCAGTTCAGAGCCTTGGGAGGAAGATGGGGGAAGGGTGGAGGAGACCTAAATAAGAAAATAATCTAGAAGGCAAGGGGAGGGTGAGGGACCCCTCTAGGCAGTTGGCTCAGGGTGTGATGAAGCTTCGCTGCCTCAGCAGGGTTGCAGCTTCCCGGGCTAATGGGGGTCAGTGCCCCCCACAGCTTCAACACGGACCTATGCCCTTGACATTTGGTCAGAACCTCAGGACAACAGCCTCAGAAACCACAGGAGGGGAGCCTAAGCAGAGAAAGGGGAGGGGGGACTGCAGGCCACCCAGAGGTTTCAAGGTGAGCACAGACACCCCAGAAGTAACGGAGTGAAGCCCTTCCAGGTCCTGCAAAATATGTTGGGGGTGGGGAGGGACCAAAGCAAGGGAAACACCTGAGCCCCACAGCCCTGGCCAGGGTGCACGGCGGCCTGAGAAGGCTCGCAGGGGACCTCCACAGCAGCGCCCCTGGGAGCCACTGAGGAGGGTGCACGGCGCCAGCTCAGGTCCAGCCTATGTTGCTGCGTTGGGTGGATGGCTGTGCGCCGCACACGTCCCGGCTGATGACACATTACACAGCAAATAGTTCCCAGGCCCCTCTCTGGCCTGAAGAACGTGGCTGTTTACCCAAGGCCCTGCTCGGCCCAGAGGCTCAGAACATCCTTTTCCTTCCCCTCTGCGTGTGTACAGACCTGGCAGGCAGCAGAGCCCGTGATCCTCCGGGGGGATGAGTTTAATGACTCATGGAGACACATGCTTGGCCGCATCCTTGGTTTCTTTCCAGGTGAGAGTCAGGCACCCACAGGGAAGCGGCCCCATGTTTTATGAATGGACGCCCTATCAAATCATAACATCTGATGTTCTCTACCTGGGGACGTACAGGAATCCTGAACCTGGATTCAAGGGCAAGGTCTCGAAAGAAGCTGGGGAAGAGCAGGGCTTTGCAAGGGGCTGGCAGGGGAGCAGCTCTGTGACTCTGTGCCAAGGCCAGCGGGCTGACCTTCCTCTGGAAAGGGGCTTGGGCGATTCCCTGAACATTTCAAGAAACCACTGACTGTACCCCCTGGCTCTTTGGCCATGCAGCTTCAGGATTAACCTGCATTTGGGCTGATGGAGAAACGTGTGGCTTTCCCCACAGAAGCACTCAGCTGGGGTTTCAGACCACAGAAATCTATTTTCATCGCTAGAAAAAAGGCTTGATTCCTACATAGCTGGTGTTCTCCTCCATAGTCCTTTCCTTCTTCCCCCCAGAGCCCGGGCAGTACATGGAGTTCACCCAGTGTCTTGCCGAATAGTCCCCTGAAAGGCAGAGCCTGCGATGGCAGCAACTAGTGAGGATTGTGCTCTTCTTCCCCTGGAACTGCCATTTTTGGGTTAAAACATCAGGGAGCTGCTTTCGGGTTGCCTGGGATACCAAATGGCTTAATAACTCTGATAAGGCCGAGGGAATATAAAACAGTGACCAAAAAGAACGTCCGCCCTCGAGACGCCCTCTGAGCCTGGCGGAAGGTCTCCCGTGTGAGCGCACGCTTCATCACACACGCCAGCCAGCTACACGGCAGAAGTGAAGGTGTGAGAGGCATCAGGCCAGGCCAGGAGTCGGACGGACACCAGCCCCAGCCTGGCGTGAGTGCAGGGAAGAGGGAACGTGATGTGTCACCAAGTATCTCGGCAACTGTGAGATGCTCATGCACACGGTGCACACAAGCCCGGAGTGCCACACACACCTTCTTTTGTTTATCTACACACTCGGTTTTATGGACTAGAGGGAGAAGGTAATCCCAGCTGGAGCGGCGATGAGCTATGGCACTTTGGGCCAGCCACCTACAGCTTAGGTTCGCAGTTTCTTCGGGTGAAAAGGAGGGTGTTTGACGAGGCATATGCTGTGGGCGGCCTCCCAGTTTGAAATGTTCAGTGATACCACGTTTTTTGCAGATTGATTTCTTGAAACAATTAAATATTTACAAAGTCAAGCACAATGATAGGCCCTGGAGACAGTGAGTAAGATACCGTCCCTGCTTCCAGCGAGCCCAGGGGGGAAACAGACATACAAAATTCTTCGAAAACAGCGCAGTACAAGATGTACTAGAGTTACATCCAAGTTTCTATGGGAGCACTGCAAAGGGTGTGTCCAGCTGGCTTGGATGCGGTCGGGGCAGGGTGTGTGTGCTGGGTCTGGAAGGATGGGCAGGCATCCTTGTGGCCGTGAGCTCTGTAGACAGAAGGAAACAGGCAGAGCTAGGGGGCGGGAGAGATCAAGGAATGTTTGTGCAAGTTTCTGACACCAATTCCAGTGTGTGCGCAATTCTCCAACACCAGCTGGGTGTTCTATATTCCCCTCAATGCTGACACCATCTACCCGGAGATGGCATCAGGTACCACAGGCTATGGGCTCAGTCCCACAAGACCACCACCCTCTTCAGATACCAGTCCCAAGTTCAGGTTGTTACTTGTGCTTCTGATTCACTGGCTGTAAATCAGAGGTTCCCTTGACCCCCTCCTTGGGTTCAATTAATTTTCTAGAGTGTCTCACAGAACTCAGGAAACCGGTTTACTCATTAGCCTCCTGGATTATTAGAAAGGATATTAAAGGATATAAATTAACAGTCAGATGAAGACATACATAGGTGATCCTGAACAAAGGAGTCCCTGTGGAGTTTGGGGCTTGGCAAGGCATCATGCAGATACATTCTGGTTCCCCAACCTAGAAGCTCTCCAGAGCCTGTCCATTGGGGTTTTTATGGCAGTTTCATTACATAAGCATTTTCGATGAAATCACTGGCAGGCAAGATTGATTAAATCATTGACCATTGGTGACTGAGTCAACCTCCAGCCCCTCTGCCCTCCCCAGAGGTTGGGGGTGGGGATTGAAAATTCCAACTCTCTAGTCACAGGGTTGGTTTCCTCTGAGGACCAGCCTCCATCCTTGGTTGACCTATGGGCTTTCCAAAAGTCATGCCATTAATGTAACAAAAGACATCTTTAATCACTCTCATCACTTAGAAAATTCCAAAGGTCTAAGAATTCTGTCAAGAATGGACAAAGACCAAATATATAAATCACAATATCATATTGGAGTTTTGTGAGTATTCCATTAGGACCAGGATGAGAGAAATACCAGATCCTGAGTCTAAGTATAGAAGGATCTTGTACTCCACAGCAAAGCGATGGGGTCAGGTTTGTATTCTGAGATCATTGCATGGGCAGAAGGAAGCTACTTTGGAAGAAGCAAGACTGAAAGCCTGTAGACTGTTGCAGAATGCTTCAGTAATCCACAGGGAAACTGACAAGAGTCTGCTCTAGGGCCATGGGCAACGAAAGGAGGGATGGATGTGGAATAAAGGAAATTTGGGTGGCTGGTGGGATTTAGGGAATGGGTGAGGTGGAGGAGTGAGGATGACTCCTGGATTTTAGGAGATAGAGTAACCATTAACCAGGAAAAGATGGGAAAGGTTATGGGCAGCATACCTCATTAATTTGTGGTTTGTTGGGGTGAGGGTGACTGGAGGGTGTGTAAATGGAGGCGTCCAGTGGGGAGCTGAGAACCCAAGCCTGGATGCTGGGACACCGACTGGGACTGCAGATGCAGATTTGGGGGTAGACAGCACACAGGGGGCTGAGTGTGTGGAGTGAGAAGATGGTACTCCCAGGTCTGATCTTTGGAAAATGTCAAGATTTGGGGAGCATTTTGATTAAGAGCTGTGAGCAAAGGAGACCAAGATGGTTCAGCCTAGAGGAAGAAGGGGAAGAGTGGTGACATGGAACTTAAAGGCCAGTTTCAGGACAGAAAGGATTCAGCAAAAGAAGTTGAGTTGAGTGAGGGGTGGAGACAACCTACTGCTACAGTGGGTGGAGGAGGAGCTCTGAGAAGGGGGAAGAGAAAGCCAGGGGGTTGACTTCCCTTTGAGTAATATGACCGTGTACAGGTGGAGTGTTGTCAAATCAGAAGGCAGAACCAACGCCAGGTGAGCACTGGGCATGCATGCCCATCTGCTGGCCCTTGGCCTCTCCCTTCACCACCTCAGCCTTTTGCCCGGAGAGCTCTCCTTCTGCTCCCATGGAAACTACTCGGGAATGCTACAAAAGATACTAGGTGCGATGGTTGGCCTCTCCAGTCTTCAGATTCTTGTCTTTTGGGGCTTCCCCAGTCAATTCCTGGAGCACCAAGCTTCAAGCCAACCTGGGAAGAGACCTGTGTTCACAACAAGGGTCAGGGAGAGCCATGGCCAACGCAGCTCTGAATCTCACCCCACCCCAATGTTCCCTGCTATTTCCAACACATACACATGCACACTTTTTCCTTAAGAGAAATTTAAACCTACAGAAAAGTTGAAAGAATACTAGAATGAATATATCCTTCATCTGGATTCACCAATTAACACTTTGTCACATTTGGTATCTCTCTCCCACCCAGAAAAACACCCCAGGAGGTACACTGTGACACTGAACACCATTATTAGTAATGCTAACTTTGATAACGAGTAATGGCAGCCAAATCTTTTCATGGAAAAGGCATCTTTTACATTAAAAAACAAAATTCAACTGAGTAAATCCTAAGGATATTATTTTCTTATTCAACAATTCCCAAATGGGGCAGAATCCCACTTAGTAGATAGAAAGGAGCTCGAGAAGCTGTACAGAACGGCAGACTTTCCTAGGCAGAAGGAGGCAAGGCAAGGAAGTTATTCTAGCAAAGAGTGGATTGTTTCAGGCAAGGTCACTTTCCTTTGAGGGCAGGCAGGAGTCTAGCAGACAGATTACATCAGTAGTGCTGACCAGGTAATTCCAGGTTGACTGGGGGAGCTGAAACTGCAATTAGGTTAGGTATTAAATCTTGGTTTGCTGTCACAGAGCTAAGCACAAGCAACTCCATTTTGGGTCCTGTCTTCCTTTCCTTTTCCTTCCTTCCTTCCTTCCTTCCTTCCTTCCTTCCTTCCTTCCTTCCTTCCTTCCTTCCTTCCTTCCTTCCTTCCT
>NW_023270316.1:71091157-71098940 GCF_011800145.1 Mirounga leonina
CCTTCCTTCCTTCCTTCCTTCCTTCCTTCCTTCCTTCCTTCCTTCCTCTTTCTCTTCCAATAGCAGTGATGAGAAACTTGTGGAGTATTACTTTAAGATCATGTAAATACTCTGCTCCTCAACAACCTTCATGAATGGTCTTAACATCCACTGATGATCCTTGTCTGAGTCAATTATTATGTTGCTGGGTTGCAAAATTCATCACTTCGTTTTGGGTATCACCATGGATTTATAGATTTTTAAAAATTCAATGTTTTATAATCTATTATATCACTATTGATGGCCTTACTGTCCCAAATTTGGTCAGTGGGAGCTCCTTCAAGTGGGCCCCTGTGTACTTTTGACATGTCTCCAGCAAAGCGTTCTAGGCGCACCTGGTACGTTTCTTGCCCCCAGTTTGGAATTGGCTATTTCTCGAAGGAGCTCTCGCATCCTTTAGTAGGAAATGGTATTTAGAAAACAGTACATGGGTGCCAGTATGTTTATTGCTATTGAGATGTCATTGCTTCTAGGCCTTTCAGTAATTTAAAAAAATTGATTGTGGTGATAATAGCTAGAGTTTATTGCAAGGCTCCATGCTAAGCTGTTCATATGCATTATTTTATTTAATCCTTACAGCAACTCTGCAAGATAGGTACTATTGCTATTGTCATTCTACTTTTGAGTTAACCAAGTTTAAATGTATTAAGTAACTTACTGGAATCCAAATCTAAGTGCCCAGCTCCGGAATTCACTCTCTTAAGCACAACCCATATTTTGAAGGTCTAAGATCTGCGTGGCAGTGTCTCAACATTCATTATCACTAATTTCACAATAACACTACAAAACTGGATGTTACCATTATACAGATGGGAAAACCTGAGGCTCAGAGACTTCAGTGACCTGACTCGGGTCATCAGCTAGTACGAGACAGAGCCAGATGATGGATTCTGGTTGGAGCCCCTGCTTACCCTCCCCACCGGTGATCTTTATGTCATCTCCCACTTGGGCTCTGGAAGGAACCTGTCAAGGAAAGGTGTGGCTGGGGCAGTGCCCAAGGCTCTGCTCTCACCCTCCTGGGCTTCTACTCATTGCCTTCCCAGCTTCTCCCCACCTTCTAGAACCATGTACTGGGCAAGATGAAGGCAGGAGCAAGGACTACCTGGCCTGGAGTTGGGCAGCCAGTGTAGACACATTGTCTTGTCAGATCAGAAACCTGCACGTGGGAAAACTGGTTTCTCTACGTGTTGGTGGCAGTGGTGGGGTGGGGGTGGTTGCCTCGGCTAGGAAGGACACACTGGGAACAGATGTTGAGGCAAGTCCTTGTTCTGGGGCCACTCTCTCTGGGGCTGTTCCGGAGGCCTTGGGGGGTCCAGTTCTGAGTGGGAAGACTGGCATGCTGTGGACTGTAGGGTTGGGAGCAATGACGTTGGGATCAACAGACTTGGATTTGAATCCCACCTCTGGCCCTTATTATTTGTGCAAAGTTGGGTTAGTTACTAAAATTCCCAGGCCTCAGTTACCTCATCTGTGGAATGGGGGCAAGAGTATTCCTCACCTCCCAGGGTGTCTGGGAGGATGAGAGAAAACAAATGAAGTGCTGGGCATAGGGCCTGACTCACTGTAAATGCTTGAATTAATATCCTCCACCTTTCTCACTACGCCATTAAGGGAGGGGCCCCAGACAAGAGCAGCAGGAAGAAGACCCATGACAGCACAATCAGCCTTTGCTGGGCCAACATCCCCTGATCTGGTCGGTTCCTCTATAATACAGCCAATAGCTCTTAAAAAAATTAATTACTTTTCAATTAAGCTTCAGGGGAGAAAGCAGTTTGGAGATGCCCCGTGCCCTTGTGTAACTCGTTGCCATCACACGGAGAGAGCACTGAGGGCAGAAAGGACTGCAATGGCAGTTGGGGGTGGGGGCGGCCCATGGCCTCTGGGGCACTGTGGGGCTATGGCCAGCAGTCCCCTGCTCATACTCCTGGAGTATTTTCTCCAACTGCTCACTTGACCTCTCCACTTGGAGGTTGACGGACACCACACACTTACATCAACAGAACTCTTGAATTCTCCAAATGGGTGTCCCCCACCCCACCGCCCCCAAGTCTTCCCTGTCTCATCTACTTAGCTGCTTGTTTAGGTCAGGACCCTCAAAGGCATCCTTAAGCCCCTCACCCCTCATCCCTCACAACCAGAACCAATCAGTGGGGCCTGGCTGGCTCCCCCTCCAGGGTGCTCCTATCTGTGTCCATTCCGGTGAGTGTTTGGGGGCCCATAAGTGACTTCTGTCCTGCCCTCCAGGCGCAGCGTCAGGCAGAGGGGCCAGACTATGGGCTAGAGAATGGGCTTGGGCCAGCTTCTCTCCTGAGTTAGCACTGGCTCCGACCTGGGTCTTGGGCACAGTCCTCCATGTGGCCTCAACCCCAGGGCCAGAGCCTGCCCAGGAAGGAGGAGAACTGAGTGGAACGTGCCCTCTCTGAGGACAGAGGCGTCCCAGAGGTAGACCAGGAGGAGGGAGGGCGAGGGCAAAGCTGTTCAGGGTCACTGTCCCTTCTTCCCTGTCTCCTCAGTGTCCCCCTTGGGTGGAGGGGCCAGCAGGGGCCCTCCCCTTGGTTCTGTCCTGGGACTGGAGTGGAAGCCCCATCCAAGGGCAGTGTGTGTAAGGGAGAGTGCTCCCCGCAATGTGCCGCCTCCGAGGGCGGCCCCCATCTGCTCTTGCTGCACAGCTATCCACAAGACCAGCGGCATCTGGGCTCCTCTCCTGCCTCTCTGTGGCCCCTCGTCCAGATGGCAGACAGAGTAGCCTCCTAAAACTCCAATCAGACCCCGCTGCCCCCAGTTTCAAGCCTGTTTCCTCCTGGGCGGGGGGGTCTTGGCTGGTCCTTTGGCTGGAAATGACCTGCCCCCAGATGGTGACCAGCTGATCCTTCCTGAGTCACATTCTCAACAGTAAATTCAGGTTCAGCTCCAAATCATTTCCCCAGAAAGGCGGGCACTGCACCCCCAACCCAAGGTCCCCCCAACTCCCACCCCAGTGCTTACACGTCACCGTGTTCTGATGGCATTTCATACTTACTGGATCTGTCTTGTTCATTTATTCACTAACCACTCTCCTTGAACATCACCAGAGTAAGGATTTGTTCACGGCTGTTCCTGGCACAGAGTAGGCGCTCAGTTAAACATTTGTTGTGGAGGGTGCTCAGCTGGAAGGGCAAATGTGTCCAAGGCCCTTCTTCCAGGAGGCTAAACCGTGTCTTAGAAAGTGGTTTGGTGTCTCCCTTCAGGAGCTGCTTTAAGGCTTGATAACCCTCCAAATGAGGACATTCTCTCTTCTTGGCTGAGCTCACATTGGTTTTTACTGCTTGGTCTTAAAGCTGAAGCAGCCCAGCATAGTGGTTCAGGCGACAGCAGGGGTCTGGAAAACAGTTATATCTGGGTTTAAATTCTGATTCTGTAACTTACTAGCCTTGCAAATTTGGGCAAGTTACTTAACCTCCTGAAGCCTCCACTTCCTTGGCTGTAACTCTGACAGAGTTGCAGTGATTCCATACAATGATAGCAGGACAGCACTTCGCGCAGTAAATGGCACCGAGAGATGCCTCGGGATTTTTCCATCTAAGCGCTGAAGCGGACTAGTGACTGGCTTCCTGGGGCCATCAGCTGGAGTACTTGTGATCACTGCTTCGGAATATCCTCCCCAGCTGACCTTCTGCCCCCGTGCCTCTCTGCTGATGCTGACCAAGCTGAGGTCCCCAGAGGAACCCAGGACGCTGCAGGGACCCTGCTCCTCCCCAGTTTGGACCGGAAGGGGTGGCTGGGAGCAGCCTCCGCAGTTTCAGGAGCCCGGTCCTTGGGAGGCCATGTGATCCCGCTTACCACGCCGCCAGGGCCCGGTCGCTGGTCACCAGCCTAGATACAGCGGGCCTGTTTTGGTCATTAGCTGCGGCTTTTTCAAGATACAGAGAAACCACAATTGAGTCTGCTGCTCTTTACAGAAGCTATATTTAGATTTCTGGCTTTATAACAAGCCTGGTATTTCCTATTTTGTCCTACTCTTCCAGTGTTTTTTGTTTTGTTTTGTTTTGTTTTTTTTTGAGGAGGACAAGTCAACCTAAAACACTGAATAAATAACCCACCAGGGATGGAACAGTATGGTAGGACCAGCTCAGGATTTGGAGCCAAAAAAGACCTGGGTATCATCACATCGTTTATATTCAGGTGATCCAAGGAAGTGAATTAACCTCTTTGGTTACATCAGTCCCAGTTCTGGGATGCTTGGGTGGCTCAGTCGTTAAGCGTCTGCCTTCGGCTCAGGTCATGATCCCAGAGTCCTGGGATCGAGCCCCCCATCGGGCTCCCTGCTCAGCTGGAAGCCTGCTTCTCCCTCTGCCACTCCCCCTACTTGTGCTCTCTCTCTCTGACAAATAAATAAAATCTAAAAAAAAAAAAAAAAACCAAACAACACAACAGTCCCAGTTCTCCAGGGACACCTACCGGGCACAGATCCCTGACCCAGGAATGGGGAGAGCACTCCTGGTGGCTGGAGGCCTCCAGAGGCACCCTGGGTGGGCGGGGCATCTTTGTTTCAGGCATGCGCTCTTTGGTTCTGCACCGTGTCCGCAGGGTACAAGAGAAAAGCAGCCAGAAGGGGCTGACTCTCAAAGCAAAGAAAGCTTTTGGTACTCTGCAGCTGGAGCTTCACAGGTAGAAGGTGCAGATGGTCCCCGTTCAGTGGCATGTGAGTCTGACTTTCTGCTTCGGAGGGAAGATTAGGGCCAGCTACTTCTCTAGGATCTAAATGTGGGCCTGGGAATCCACCAGGCCATATGCCTTAACCAGGACCTGTGCAAAGAGTGATGAAATGAAAAGGTGACACACTCGGCTCAGGCAGCCAACAGAGGCAGGGACCCTCAGGGACGCGAAGGACACATGGGAGGCCCAAGCGGGATGAGAAGGCACACGTAAGCAAAACTGCCTGTGCCAGGCTGCGGTCTGGCCTAGTGACAGCCACGCAGAGCATGTCCATCTGCTTCAGGTGGCCAAAGAAGAGAAGTGGAATTAGGGCAAACACCCTCCCAGTGGGAAAGGAAGGTAGGGGACAAGAAGAGAGAAGAGAGGGTAACCAAAAACCTCCACACATTGACGCTATTGAAAATGGGTTCTGGTGGCAGCGAGGACATTGGGGTGTAGGGAAAAGCAGAAATCTGGGGGCAAGGGTGTGTGGAGAGACTGCTGGGGGTCCTGGGAGAAGGAGCTCTAGGGTCTTACCCAAGGCATGGCTCACCCTAGGAGCGGATGGATATGCATGCCGTCAAAATACCCTCTGACGCCCCTGTTTGACCGGTCTCTGGACTCCCCTTGCTCCTTCCGTGGACCTCTGCCCCACCAAACACGGAACTCAAGATCGGGGATGAGTCTCATTCATCTTTATCGGCCGCACATCCAAACCTCAGTGGGCGCTCAGCAAGAGCTCAATAATGACTGAATACGTGTGCCGAGGACCTGGACAAGGGCTTTATTTCTTCACCAGCCCTTTCTTGTCCTTTCAGCAGAGGCAAAGGCTAAGAGGAGACTCGTTTACAATTCGTGGTGGGAAGATCTCTGCTTAGGCAACTTCCGTTTAAACCTGACTTCTCTGGGGAAACAGCAGCTCCAGGTCCGAGGCCTTCTGCCTTAGACAAGGAGGAGCCGCCCTCTGCTGGCCACATGCGGTAATGCCACACCCGGGCTGCGAGAACCCGGGCTGCGAGAACCCGAGACCTGCCCCCTCCAAGGGAGACGCTGACCTGGTAGATGGTGTGCAAGTCTTTAGGTTTTAAAAGCTCTGATTTTCGTCTCCCCTTTTCTCTTACTTATTTTCCTGCCTAGTGCCTTACTTCCCCAATCCTGCCAATTCCAACTATTGACGCTATGAATGCCAGTTGAAAGTTAATATGTGTTGGATATATAATTTCATCTCAGAAGATAAGTAAAAGGTAATAGGTGAGGAAATAGAAAAGTATCATTAAACTCTCAAAACGCAAAGCACCAGAGTTGTGGATCTTTTAGAACTGATCATTTATGTTCATGTAACAGAGAAACAATGATTTCTTCTCCAACACACAAGTGAATGTGTTTATTAATAACTGATATTTGACAGGAAGCTGTGTGCATTCCCGTTTGTAGATATGTTTGGTTAAATTTTAATTTCCTGATAAAAGTCTGATTTTCCAGTTTGGGTGCGAGTGGTTGGCACAGCCCTGAGGGCTGCAAGGCCATGGAGAACCTCAAATCACTTCTCATGCCTGCTTTCAGAATTCAGATCAATGTTTTTAACATCTGGCTTTTATCCTGATCATGTTAAATAATTGAAATTGCAAAGGGCACCCAGAACGTGTGCCACGCTGACCTGAGGAAAGCCTCAGCTCGGCTCTGCAAAGTCACGTCTGCAAACAGAGCGATCTGACCCTGGGGGTGAGTCCCAGCGGTCTTGGGACAGGATTTCCTTCACGAGCGTGTGGCAGCTCAGGCGTCATCAGGGCATTATGGTGGAAAGAGTGTGGCTTTGGAGTCTGAAGGGCCTCGGTCAGAGTCTTGGCTTTGCCAATTCCCAGCTGGGACTGCTGCCATTTCTTTAGCCTCTCTGAACCTATTCCATTTCCATAAAATCAAGGTAGTGGGAATCCAGTGTAGTGTTTGAAGAGGCAATGGTCGCCCCAGTAAATGGTGAGCAATCTTGCTCAATAATGTCTGATCACTATCAGATCCGTGTGTCAGAGATGCCTACGCATGAGGGGATTGGGCTTCTGTTGGCCGAAAAATCTAGGATGGTTTCCCAATTGCTATACGTGGTCGGGGCCCTTAGAGAGATCTTCTTTTCTGGAGTGACGCTTTTATCTCACTCTGCTACGGGGTGGTCTGTGACCATTTCAGGGGGATTGGAGCCTTCCACTAGGCCCATGCCTTCCAACCTCGCCCATGTAAGTCAGATTGGCCACTCCTCCCAAGTCAGTGGTCTCCAAACTATTCTGAGTATGGTTCCCTGTCATCAAAAATTTCTGAGCACATCGGCATCAGGGAAATCCAAATCAAAACCTCAGTGAGATACCACCTCACACCAGTCAGAATGGCTAAAATTAACAAGTCAGGAAATGACAGATGTTGGCAAGGATGCGGAGAAAGGGGAATCCTCTTACACTGTTGGTGGGAATGCAAGCTGGTGCAACCACTCTGGAAGACAGTATGGAGGTTCCTCAAAAAGTTGAAAATAGAGCTACCATATGATCCAGCAATTGCACTACTGGGTATTTACCCCAAAGATACAAAAGTAGGGATCCGAAAGGGTACGTGCACCCCGATGTTTATAGCAGCAATGTCCACAATAGCCAAACTGTGGAAAGAGCCAAGATGTCCATCGACAGATGAATGGATAAAGAAGATGTGGTATGTATATACAATGGAATAATATGCAGCCATCAAAAGGAATGAGATCTTGCCATTTGCAATGACATGGATGGAACTGGAGGGTATTATGCTGAGCGAAATAAGTCAAACAGAGAAAGACATGTATCATATGACCTCACTGATATGAGGAATTCTTAATCTCAGGAAACAAACTGAGGGTTGCTGGAGTGGGGGTGGGGTGGGAGGGATGGGGTGGCTGGGTGATAGACACTGGGGAGGGTATGTGCTATGGTGAGTGCTGTGAATTGTGCAAGACTGTTGAATCTCAGATCTGTATCTCTGAAACAAATAATGCAATATATGTTAAGAAAAAGAAGAAGAAGAAGAAGAAGAAGAAGAAGAAGAAGAAGAAGAAGAA